>NC_090324.1:31242494-31542494 GCF_040869045.1 Eurosta solidaginis | reverse complement strand
AGAGCGAGATAGTGGTTGGGGTCTAAGTGAAATTATTCATCTAGAAGTAAACATAAATAAATACCAACCAATTAGAGGCTCATTATATATACCACTACCAAAATTAATAGCATTCAATGTTCGAATCGAGCTCAAGGCCAGAACAATAAAAAATGTTCTACTTACTATTCCAAAAACAAAATACAATTTTTCAAATTTAGAAAAATAAAAAAAAAATAACAATAATTATCATTAGAAAAAATTATTGTTCTGGCCTTGAGCTCGATTCGAACCTTGAATGATTTATCAATAGGCCGATAAAAACAAAAACAATTGTTAATAAACCATGAGCACTTGGGAATGTCAAACAAAGTAATTGACAATAAACAAAAATCCAGCATTATCAGTGATTTGCACCAGATGGCGCAACACTGAATAAATATAGTTGGTAAAAAGGAATAGAAGTAGCAAATTTGCCAGTCAAACAAACCACCGCTGTATAGCTAAATGGTTAGCGCAGCATGCCTAAAGCGTACTGATGATGAAGGCTTAGCACCCTTCGAAATGGATCTATCTGCGCAGCTATGGCAGGTTGTCTGAAAAATTGTCTACTTACTATTCTAAAAACAAAATACAATTTTTCAAATTTATAAAAATTAAAAAAAAAAATAACAATAATTATCATTAGAAAAAATTATTGCTGTGGTCTTGAGCTCGATTCGAACCTTGAATGATTTATCAATAGGCCGATAAAAACAAAAACAATTGAAAATTAATAGCAGATAAAAGAGCTTGTATTAATATTGTTAACAATGATATATATTGCTTTAAGTGGGCCATAATTTCATCTCTTT
Organism: Eurosta solidaginis; assembly: GCF_040869045.1. NCBI lineage: Eukaryota > Metazoa > Arthropoda > Insecta > Diptera > Tephritidae > Eurosta > Eurosta solidaginis. The sequence goes on along the minus strand of NC_090324.1, from coordinate 31,541,661 downwards.
ACCAACCCTCAAAAAATAGAGAAAGGTGTTCTTCATATCACATTAGAAATATCCAAGATTCCAATATAACTTTAATTAATAATAAAGTACTCAATTTTGAAAATTTAAGTTTCCCATTACAAATAAAAGATATTGAAATATTTTAATCAAATAATCCAGATACTAGTGTAAATTTGTTTGGTATAGAAGACAATTTGGTACGGGACCCTATTACTTAACAAAAGAAGAAAAATAACATCACAATAATCTTATTTATTTATACAGTGATGATTTCAATGAAAGCCATTATGTTTGGATAAAAAATTTAAGTAGATTAATGAGGGATCAAGTTACATGCCATGAGCATAAATTTTATTTTTGCAATGCATGTCTAATACATTTTGATAAGGAAGAAAAATTACTAACTCATAAAAAGCATTGTAGAAAAATTGTAACACGCATGCCTACACCTGAGAAAAGAATGCTAAAATTTGAAAATTTCAAAAAACAATTAGATTTACCATTTACTATATATGCAGATTTCGAATGTATTCTAAAACCAATAGATATTCAAAATTCTAGTAGGACTCAATGTGTGCAAGAACATATTCCTTATGCCTATTGTTATTTTATTAAGTGCTCATATAATAACCAACTGAATCGTTTTAAAATATATAGCGGTGTTGATGCTCCAAGACATTTTTTTAAAAGTATTTTCGATGATGTTTTAGATATTTATCACCTATATTTGGGTAAAATAGTTAAAATGCATCCATTAACTGCCAAACAAGTTAGGCGTCAATACGAGGATATATTTTGCCATATTTGTGGAATGGAACTTTTATTAAATGATAGGGTAGCAGACCATTGCCATTTAACTGGTGAATATAGAGGTCCAGCACATAATAAATGTAATTTAGAATATCAGATATCAAATTTTATTCCAATATTTTTTCATAATTTATCTAAATATGATTGTCATTTATTTATTAAAGAGTTGTCATCCGCAGAGGGGGATATAAATATTATTCCCTTAAACAAAGAGTTGTATATTTCAATATCAAAGAGAATATATGTTAATAATAAAGATACCATTGAACTTAGGTTTTTAGATTCATTTCGATTCATGCCTTCTAGCCTAGACAGTTTAGCTAAGAATTTAAGTAACAATGATTTAGAAATAACAAAGGCTTATTTCCCCAACGATCATTACTTTGATTTAATGAAACGTAAAAGTATTTTTCCATATGACTCCTTAGATTCAGAAGAACGTCTCAACGAAACATAACTACCTGATCGTTCACATTTCTTTAATAAATTATCAAATGAATCGTGTAGTATCGATGATTATCAGCATGCGCAAAATGTTTGGACGACATTTAATTGTTCCAATTTATTATATTATTTATTATTATATCTAAAAGTAGATGTGCTACTCCTCAGTGACATTTTTGAAAATTTTAGAAAATTATGTAAAGGATTTTATCGACTAGGCCCTTGTCAATATTATACATCTCCAGGATTATCTTGGGACGCAATGCTCAAAATAACTAGAACAGAATTAGAATTGTTTACTGATGAAAATATGCATAATTTTATAATGTCGGGAATTAGGGGCGGGATTATTCAATGTTGCAAACGGCGTTCAGTTGCTAACAATAAATATTTAAGTGATTACGATGCGACTAAGTCTTCAAATTATATAATTTATTTAGATGTTAATAATGTTACGAATATTAGCAAAACTAAGGGGTGCTGCCATCTCTAAGCAGATGCTAAGCAGCGCCTTGCATGCACATCCATAGATCAATCATTATGTATCTACATAAACGAATCAATGATTATGTCTACACATATGTAGGTACACGCAGCTGAGAGCAACGCACAAGCACATGCAGATATGTTATCTGAAATGCTCCTAAAGGTATGCAATTGTGATTGTGGAAGTGTCGCTCACACATACAAGCGCATGGGGTATGAGGGAAGCTATAAAAATTATACATCTGTAGTTGTAGCTGGGAAATTTATAACTAACTAAGTAAAATTCTGGAAGCGCCTAGAAGATGCCACGAGGAAATCACAGAGTATAAAAGCATCAGCGGTAGAGGCGCTATGGGCAGTTTTCAGTTAAGCACACTATCTGTCGGGCAATAGTTTAGTTTCATCAGTCACTTTGGTTATTAAGCCAGCTAGTTGCAAAGTATAAGTGTTATTGTGAAGTACTTTAATAAAGGCCATTTTTCCATTATTCAATATTGGAGTTATTATTCAACAGTTTAGCGATACGAACGTTAGCAGAAGATTGCAAATAAGGGGAATTGCGGTAAATTCGTTACAATTGGCGTCAGAAGAGGAATTGTTGAATAAATTCCAGAGGACAACAAGAACATGGCAAAGTTCAATGAATTGAAGATCCAGCAACTGGAGAAGGAGTTGGAGGGCCGTGGATTGAATACAAGCGGCGTTAAACTCGAACTTCAGGCACGGCTACGAGAGGCAATGGAAGCAGAAGGAATTAATGTGGATGAGTATGTCTTTTATCCTGATGGGGACGAGACAACAACAAAAATTGAAGAGAAAACCGAAACATCGCAGACAGTTACGAGCACAGACTTGAACATGATTTTGGGTGCAATATCTGCACAAACATCGACAGTAAAAGAAATGTCGTCAGAAATAACATCGAAGATTGAAGCACAAGACGGGTATGTCAGAAATGTGGCCACAGATTACATCCAAGATAGAAACTCAACTGGAAGAATAGAAGACATATATGGCATCTCAACTGAAATCGCAGGAGACACGCATAACATCCAAGATGGAAGAACAAGAGGAGCGCTTGTCATTGCAGGTGGCACAAATGTCTTCACAGTTAGAAGCACAGGAAGCAAAGGTAACATCAAAGCTAGAAGCGCAGGATGCAAAAATCGCTCAATTTCAGGCAGAAGTTGATGATTTGAAGGGTCGTATGGAGCAGTTACAATTAAATCGCCCAGCTGTTTCAGCGAGCAATCCAAAGGTAAAAACACCATCCTTTTACAGGTCTGTTCCTTTCCAGGTCTTTAAGCTACAGTTTGAGAAGACCGCAACAGTGAACATTTGGAATGCTGAAGATAAAGTTGCTGCACTGTCCATGGCATTGAAAGCGCCTGCAGCTGAGATTTTACAAACCATTCCAGAGGGCGAACGGAACAGCTATGAAGCACTGATGGCCGCTGTCGAGAGACGTTATGGAAGCGAGCATAGAAAACAGATATTCTAAATTGAGTTGCAAAACCGTCACCAAAGAGCGAATGAGACTTTGCAGGAGTTTGCCTCGGATGATGGTTGGCACATTTGGCAAATGCGGACGCACCCGTGGAGTACACTGAAAGGGTAAAAATCCAGAGTTTGATAAATGGCATACGAGATGTGGAGACGAAGCGGGCTACATACGCGAATCCAAAACCAACATTCGCAGAAACGGTATCACATGCTCAGATTCAGGAACAGCGTCGCTTCTGTGTAAGCCAGTTTTCAAAGCACGCCGTGTGGAAGTAGAAAGGCCAGAGTGGGTAGACGCAATATTGGAGGCGCTGGAAGGATCGCAAAAGCGGAGTGAAAAAGTTACCAAAATGCTTCAAATGGGGGAAGCCCGGTCACATTGCACGTCATTGCGATCTTGATCCTAATAGTTCCAACAATGTGGGTGGCCGTAAACGCAAAGCTGGAGGAGATGAGCAAGAGCGAGTAAGGGGTAGAGATCGAGAGCTAGATCCAGCTATTGAATGCCCTGTGATATCTGTGTTGCAAATTGGTAGAAAATCGAGCAGTCTTACAGTCAGAGGGAATGTGGATGGTAAAGAATATGTACTGACTGTAGATACGGGCGCATCTCATTCCTTGATTCGATCTGATTTGGTCTACAGGAGAGTAAAGTCATTACCTGGAGCGAGGTTGCGTGCGGTCACTGGCGAGTATAACCAAGTCCGAGGAGAAGTGATCTTTGAACTCTTAATTGCGAAGGTCATGGTTTTACACAAATTCGTTGTGGCGGAGATTGTGGATGAAGTTATATTGGGAGTGGACTTCTTGGTTGACCATGACGTCAAGATCGATATGCAGAGAAGGGTGATGCGTTATGAGAACCAAGATGTGCCACTTAACTTCAGTTTGGAAAAAGGGTTCAGCGGTAAGCGAGTGCTGGTGAAGGAGATTCGACAGAGACCACGAATGTCAAGGAAAGTAGATCGAGCAAAGGTTGATGGATCGGATGGGCCAAATAAAGCGAAATCAAAGGTACCTGCGAGAAAAACACTGGCATTGACAAACCCTAATGGACGCACTAAAACGTCTGAAAGAATTTTCCAGAAAGAATGCAAGGGTGGTTTCAAGCCAGCGCGCACTACTGTTGTGAAACGTCAAGACGATACTGATGATGCAAAGTCAATCCGTCAAGATCAAGCTCTGCGAAGTAGTTCTTCATTGGCCCAGCAACAGAGTGCGAGGGAACAGTCCAGGATAATGAGTAGTAAGATGAAACACAGGTACGACAAGGAAAATAATTCGGAAGGTTCCCGGGAGGAAGATTTGGTACTCCTATACAACCCTCACCGGCGGAAAGGTGTTCCATCCAAACATCGGTGCCGTACAGAGTTGTGAAGACGATCAGTGATGTCATCTACCGCATACAAGCAATTGAGAAATCACGAAATAGAAGAGTGGTATATTTAGCTATGCTAGCAGCGTTTAGATCGGGAGATTTGTCTGATCGGGACGATCAGACTTAGGTGGAGGGCAGTGTTACGAATACTAGCAAAAAAATCAGGATATATCGAAACTAACTCTCGAGCTAAAAAACCTTCAAAGCATTGTTGGTAGCTTAGCTAAAGAAAAAAGAGTAATACTGTTTTCACACAGAAACTTAATGCTCTCATTTCACCTGCTAATGAAATCGTAAATTTTTTGCTTTCACACAGAAGTAACTGCTCGGTTAGTATGAAGGATGAGACAGACAATCATGGCGGAACGATACAAGCTGGGAGCATGGTGACATACCTACCAACAAACAAAATTCCACGTACTTGTAAATTCGATGGACAAATGTCAAAATCGTACTGCGCCAGTAGTTGATGTATCAAATCAAATAAAAAAGGTTATAATAAGCTGTTCGATGCGGCCACCTTGTATCGTTCCGCCATGCAGACAACGACATTTGCTTTGAAAACTAAGAAGCGGAAACGGAAGCGGAACGCTGCCAACAGAGTTGCATTGTGCTTTTGACTTCATTGGGCATTCGATTAGCTACTAATGAAATAATAATAGATTCGAATTTTGTAGGGAAGATTGAGCTCAATAAGCGTCTTAATGTAGAAAACTGCCTTTATTATTCAATAAGCCGTCTGTGAGAAAACAGTATAAAAATGGTGCAATGGGCAAAAGCAAAATTGGTGTATCTACTGCAAATCAGCCTGAGCAAAGCTCTCCTTCAATATCATCCGTCATATACACGGCATCTAATGAAATTAGTAATAAATCTGTCGCCGTAACTACTGCTAATCAGTCTCGTCAATGCTCTTCTCTTGTATCATCAGCTAATAATAATAATACTATACCAGTCTCTCGGCGGCCGCCGTGGTGTGATGGTAGCGTGCTCCGCCTATCACACCGTATGCCCTGGGTTCAACTCCCGGGCAAAGCAACATCAAAATTTTAGAAATAAGATTTTTCAATTAGAAGAAAATTTTTCTAAGCGGGGTCGCCCCTCGGCAGTGTCTGGCAAGCGCTCAGATTGTATTTCTGCCATGAAAAGCTCTCAGTGAAAACTCATCTGCCTTGCAGATGCCCTTCGGAGTCGGCATAAAACATGTAGGTCCCGTCCGGCCAATTTGTAGGGAAAAATCAAGAGGAGCACGACGCAAATTGGAAGAGAAGCTCGGCCTTAGATCTCTTCGGAGGTTATCGCGCCTTACATTTATTTTTTTTTTTTTATTTATACCAGTCTCTCGTGCTGCGGCGTGCTCAGCTATATTATATTCTACTGTTGTCACAAATGCATTAAATGCGAAAGCTACGTCGAATACTGCTGCTGCTGTTACTTTGTGTGCTTCTTCGCTGCCAGATGATACTCTACCACATGCTAAACCTGTTTTTAGTTCTGCTGTTACTCGCTCTACTACATTAACGGAGAATCAAAATTCTTTAGCTAAAACATTTGCTGTACCTATGCAAGCATCCCAGCAGTCTACTACTAATAAGCTTATTAGTGATACTACTCCATCTACATTCGTAAATGGTCCTAGTACTGGCCTTTGACTCTAAATTCAAATGTGTCCTCCAATGGATTGGACCGCTCACATGATTTGTCGTCTACTAGTCGTACTATTCCAAATGCTCCAACACATACTGTGTCTCATGTTTCCGAATGGAAAACTAATAATTAATCTACGAAAGCCTCGTAAACAGCCTTTACTTGTTGGATCCAGCCACAGTCAGGAACTTGGTGTCGTACGATCGATGAAGTGGCTCCACATATCCTCGTTCTTACCTAGCGTTTCTTCCGACAATATTATATCTTATGTTTCTAAACATGCCTCAATTGAGAAGCGGTTTCTGGTGTGCATTAAGCTTGTGAAGAAGGATGTTATTGAAGGTGATCTAAGGAAAGTAAACTTTAAATTGGGTGTTGAAGATTGGTGTTATGAGAAGGTGTTAAATACCGATATTTGGCCTGCGAATGTTAAACTTCGTCCCTTCCAGTTTTTTCGAAAGGAGGTGGTGTCACCACTCAAACCATAAAAGCCCAGTCTCCGGTCATAATGCATAATAAGCCCTTGAAATTATATTTTCATAACGTGTCTGGTTTAAGAACAAAATCTAAAGTACTCTTTGACTTGAGTTCTCACTCGGACTATGATATTGTGGTTCTTATTGAGAGCTGGCTCAATGAAAATTTTTTTAGCAACGAATTCTTCGATCCTAAGCTATATAATGTCTTTAGGAAGGGCAGAGACTTCGCGAAAACCAAGACTTCAAGAGGTGGAGGTGTACTCATTGTAGTTTCCACGAAATATCGCTGTTCATTGGTTCCCTTGGCAAATGGGGACTCGCACTTACATCAACTTTGTGTATCAATTTGCAGCAGCTCTAAACTTCTAATCTGTGCATCGTATATTCCACCGTCTAGTGCTGATGGACTTTATAAAGCATATATTGATAATATTTTAGCTTTATTTACTAAGCATTCTAACATTAATTACTTTATTCTTGGTGATTTTAACCTGTGCAATATAAGCTGGAATAGACTAGATGATAGTTTTTCTTTATTTCCTAATAATGTTACTAGTTTCGCTGAGTCTTATGTAATTGATAATTTGTTAAGTCTTAATCTTGTCCAGGTTAATAGTTTCATTAACAGACTCTTAAAAATTTTGGATCTTATATTTATTAGCGATAATATGAATTTTTCATTAAATGAGTGCCTGGATCCTTTGTCGGCTGCAAATCAACATCATGTTCCACTAGTGTTAAAATTGGAATTTTATAATTTTAACTCTATTTGTGAAGATAACCATCCTACTAGTTTTTGTTTTACAAATTGCGATTTTGACTCTGTCAACTCTGAAATGTCTCTTTAGACTGATTGTCTTTTCTATGGTCTATCTATACATGACTGCTTTAACATTTTTAAATTTAAAGTTAACAGAATCTGCCAGAGCATTATTCCTATTAATAAAAAAAGATCTTATAAAATTCCATGGTATACTAAAGACTTAAAGAAACTAAAAAATTTAAGAAACAAATTTTATACAAAATTTTAGTCTTCAGGCTCTTCTTCCCATAGAGATCTATATCTGCGTTACTCGAAGGAGTTTAAATCCATGAGTAGGGTGCTACATAAAAATTATGTTCAGAAATATGAAACTGAAATCAAAACGAACCCTAAAGCGTTTTGGCTTTATGTTAAGTCTAAAAAATCTTGTTCTATTAATCCGTCTGAGGTATTCTATAAAGAAACCATTGCTTCGACCTCCTATGAGGCTGCAAATCTTTTTGCGGACTTTGAGTCTGACATTGAAGAAACTGAAAACCAGGGCCCAGTCGTCGACTCTCCTATCAATTTTGGTTCTTTCGACCTAATAATTGATGATGTAATAGATGGCATTAGGAATATTAGTTACACAACACAGACTGATGTCGATGGTTTATCGGCCTGCCTATTTAAAAATTGTGCAGCTTTTGCTTACCCTCTTTTAATTTTACTCAATAAATCGCTTGATAGTGGCGAATTTATCAATGCTTGGAAGATTACTTCTATTACCCCTATTTTTTAAAGCGGTAACAAGAATGATATTGCCAATTACAGACCCATCTCTAAATTGTCTACGGTTTCTAAATTATTTGAGTACATCGTTAAACAGAGAATGTTGTTTGCCATTAAGAGCTTGATATCACCTAATCAGCATGGCTTCCTGCCAGGAAGATCTACCACAACAAATCTAGCCATATTTTCAGAATTCTGTTTATCAGCTTTTGGTAACCGTTGTCAAGTTGACACCATATATACGGACTTTTCGAAAGCTTTTGATAAAGTTAGCCACTCGCTTTTATTATCCAAACTAGCTAGTTTGGGATTTCGCTCCATGTTTTTATTGTGGATAAGGTCGTATCTTTCATCTAGAAGCTGTGTAGTCAAAGTTGACAATACTTCATCACGTTCTTGTTTTGCCTCCTCTGGTGTTCCCCAGGGTATTATTTTGGGTCCGGTGCTCTTTATTATCTTTATAAATGACATATCAAGCTGCTTTCGATACTCACAATTTCTGTTATATGCTGATGACCTGAAAATATTTTCGGCTGTCACCAGTCACCTGGACTCTGTTAAGTTACAAGAAGATCTTAATAACGTTGTAGCCTGGTGTAATAGTAACCGATTACATTTGACCATAAAAAAGTGTTTTCATATTTCGTTCTCCCATTCCCACCTCATATTGTATCGAGGACTCTCAACTTTGCTCCCTTAGAGAAATTTCGGATCTCGGTGTTGTCTTTGACTCCAACTTCTTATTTCTTGGTCATATAAATTACATAATTGCTAAATCCTACTCAATGCTTGCATTTAATTTCCGGTTTAGCTCAGATTTTAAGGACCCTTATACAATGAAATTATTGTATACGAGTTTGGTACGTTCAAAGTTAGAGTATGTTGTCTTTATCTAGAGACCTTATTATGATTGTCATATCAATAGGATTGAACGAATTCAAAAATCTTTTATTCGATTCGCTCTTCGGTCGATTGGGTTCATGGATCCATTACCCTCGTACACTGCTAAATGCCAGCTAATTAACTTAAAATTGTTATACTCCAGAAGAATCATTTTGTCACTTTCTTTTGTTTATGACATAGTTCGTGGAACTATTGATTCCTCTGCCTTGCTAGAATGCATTTCATTTCATATCCCAGCCCGAAGCTTGAGGAGTAATGACATCTTTTTTATTGATCGAGTTAGAACAATGTATGCTTTTAATTCTCCTATTCTAAGAGCATTAAGAGAATTTAATTTGTACTCAAGGGTACATTATGTTGATTTCTCTCTACCAAAAACTAAATTTAAATTGTTATTAAATAGGATCGTTAATTAATTTGTAATTTAATGTTTTTATTCTACTTAGTCTGTATGAAAATGTATATTTTCTAGATGTCTTAAATAAATAAATAAATAAAAACTAAGGGGTGCTGCCATCCCTAAGCCGATGCTAAGCAGCGCTTTGCATGCACATCCATAGATCAATCATTATGTATCTACATATGCGAATCAATAATTATGTCTACAAATATGTAGGTACACGCAGCTGAGAGCAACGCACAAGCACATGCAGATATCTTATCTGAAATGCTCCTAAAGGTATGCAATTGTGATTGTGGAAGTGTCGCTCACACATACAAGCGCATGGGGTATGAGGGAAGCTATAAAAATTATACATCTACAGTTGTAGCTGAGAAATTTATAACTAACTAAGTAAAATTCTGGAAGCGCCTAGAAGATACCACGAGGAAATCCCAGAGCATAAAAGCATCAGCGGTAGAGACGCTATAGGCAGTTTTCAGTTAAGCACGCTATCTGTTGGGAAATAGTTTAGTTTCATCAGTCAGTTTGGTTATTAAGCCAGCTAGTTGCTAAGTATAAGTGTTATTGTGAAGTACTTTAATAAAGGCCATTTTTTCATTATTCAATATTGGAGTAATTTATTCAACAGTTTAGCGATACGAACGTTAGCAGAAGATTGCAAATAAGGGGAATTGCGGTAAATTCGTTACAATAATTTATATGGTTATGCTATGTCACAAAATCTCCCTCATAATAATTTTGAATGGATTGAAAACGTAGAGGAGTTTGACGTTTTTATCGTACCAGAAGATTCTTTAGTCGGATACATATTAGAAGTAGATTTAGATTATCCCATAACCACTCACATTATTCATAATGATTTACCATTTTGTTTTGAAAATAAAAAAGTGGCTCAATGAAAAACTCAAAGTTGATTGATTTGAGAAACAAAATAAAATATACTATTCATTATAGAAGTTTACAACAATGTATTAATCATGGACTTGTATTAAAGAAAATTCATAGAATTCTACAATTTAATCAATCAGATTGGCTAAAAAAATATATTGATTTAAATTGCTTTAAATTATTGAATAATGCTGTGTATGGGAAAACTATGGAAAATGTAGATAAAAGAGTAGATGTTAAATTAGTACAAGATTGGGAAAATACTAGTATTGGGAGAAGAGGTAGGAAAAAATTAGGTGATAGGGCCTTAATAGCAAAACCTAATTTCCATAGTCTAAGAAAATTTTCTAATAATTTAATAGTGATTCAATTGAAACAAGTGTCAACTCAATACAATAAACTGATACATATTGGTTTTACCGTATTAGAACTTTCTATATTTAAAATGTATAGTTTTCATTATGATTATATCAAAGAGAAATATAAAAATAATATTGCTTTGAATTATATGGATACTGATTCATTCATATATGATATTCAAACTGATGACTTTTATAATGATATTCGTGATGATATTTCAAAATTTTTCGATACATCCTCATAACCAAAGGAAAATATTTTTAATTTTCCTCAGTTGAATAAGAAGGTTCTAGGTATGATGAAGGATGAATGTAATGGGAAGTTAATAAAAGAGTTTATAGGTTTAACAGCAAAAATGTATTAATTTAAAATTGATAACGATATAAAAGAAACTAAACAATTAGAGGAATAAAAAAGTGTGTTTAAGTGATTTGAAAAATAAATTGTATAATGCATTAATGTATACATTTAGATCTAAATTACATATGGTTTATGCACAAAATATTTATAAAGTAGCTCTAAGCAATATGGATGATAAGCGAATTGTACGAGAAAATCATATTGATATTTATGCGTATGGCGATTTCGAAACCTTATAGTAGTACTTTACTGTAATACATTTAAGAAAAAAATAATAATAAACCATTTATATTTTATATAATTTCTTTTTATTAAATAAAAATTTTAAACAAAATTGACCACATATTACTGTGTTGTATTTTTCTTTCTGCTCATAATTGTAATGTATAGGTGGCTTCAGATAATTAAACAATTCAATCGGTGGCTGAAAATTTCCAAAACTATCAAAATATTCTTTTTCGTTTTTTCTTAATACTTTCATGGTCTCAGCAAGATTTGCTAATACAGTCATATGATTATTTGGCATGATTCTAAACGAGCGATCGAAAAAAAATCTGTTACCTATCAGCTGTGTATCTGATAACAATCTGCTAAATCTGTAACCTATCAGTTGTGTATCTGATAAGAATCTGGTCTGATATCAATTTTACTTATTTTGAACTGTTATATATTAAACTTGACTCGGGGTTTGCTAACAAGGTTACCGTAACCTTTAATAATGTTACCGGTAATTTCCTTGTACATATTTGTTGTGAAGATCTCTTCTAATTATGAATCGATTTTGTTTTTGCAGATGGTAGGTTTTTATGTGTATATTGTGTGTACTAGAGGTTAACGCCGATCACTTTATCGGCGGCGGCGGCGTGGACGGCGCGCCGGCGTACGCCGGTGGTCTTACTTTAAAAAAGATTGATTTTTCTATTTAAAAAAATTAGGAAAGGTTTTGTTTGTATGTATTTAAGGAAATCAACGTGTTGGCTATTTCGGAAAGATCCGGTGTTTTTGAATCAAGATCTTGCAGACCGTTGAAAAAATTTCAGGAGTAGCGGAGGGATTGTCCCGCCCTCGAAATCATAAGCAGTATAAGTGGATGTCATTGCGTAATGGGTGAGCTCATTATGGATGACCGCGTAGCTTCAGTTTCCACTACGTTAGGGTAGTAGCACACACGGTCATTAGTTCGACTGTCTTGGGAAATATTTTGCTTCACCACTTTGAATGTTCTTGCGAAGGACAAAGCCTCACCTGGTAAATATATGTGCCCACGTATTCACATTTGTAAAAGGAGCCGTAACGTGTAGGTGATATTTGATCTTGGTTGATAGGCTATAATCAATGTGATTCACTCCAAGGGACTAGTTTTGGATAGGGCCGCCAACTTTAGGAAATGCCAAAGCGGAAGACTTGGGTGTTGAAGAATGAAGTGTGTAAATCTATGATTTTTTCAGAAAACAATATATGCTATATACGTAAGCAATCGGTGAAATTTGAAGCTTATAGCTGTTAAAATGGGGTAGAAATTGCGAAAAGTTTCTTATCTGAACAAACGGTTGTATGAGATATATACTATATATACAACCGATCTCTATGATTTTCTCAGACAACAATATATGCTACATACGTAAGTATTCGGTGAAATTTGAAGCTTCTAGCTGTTAAAATGGGGCTAAAATTTTCGAAAATATATATATATATACTATATATACCACCATATATATACTATATATACCACCGATCTTTATGACTTTTTCAGAAAACAATATATGGTATATACGTAAGCATTCGTTGAAATTTGAAGCCTCTAGCTCTTAAAATAGGACAGTAATTACGAAAAGTTCCTTATCTGAACAATCGGTTGTGGGGGATATATACTATATATACGACCGATCTCATCAATTTTTTCAGCCAACAATATGTGCAATATACGAAAGTATATGGTGAAGTCTGAAGCTTCAATCTGTTAAATTGGGTAAGATATTACAAAAATCCTCTTTTTCTGAAACATCGGTTGTATGGAGGATATATGCTATAGTGGTCCGATCCGGTCGGTTCCGACAAATGTCTAATCGGACACCCAAATACACCCGCTCACCAAATTTTATTAAGATATCTCAAAAATTGAGGGACTAGTTTGCATACAAACAGACAGACGGACATGGCTAAATCAACTCAGCTCTTCAACCTGATTATTTCGGTATACTTAATGGTGGGTCTATCTATTTTCCTTTAAGGACTTACAATTTTCGGTTTCGTGACGAAATTAATATACCATTTCATTTTCATGAAAGGTATAAAAATAGGTAGGTTCTTTGTGTGAGGATGCAAAGCTTCACGTTTTTTGTGGTCTGCATGTAAAAACTATGACTACGAATCAAGTATTTCAAAAATATATGACGTAAGCGTAACTATTTAATGAAATTTGATAAATTTTGAAGCTTCTAGCCGTAAAAAAGGGGCAAAAATTACAGTTTATATGAAGTATATAATATATATACCACCGATCTCTATGATTTTTTCAGACAACAATATATGCTATATACGTAAGCATTTTGTGAAATTTGAAGCTTCTAGCTGTTAAAACGGGGCAGAAATTGCGCAAAGTTACTTATCTGAACAATCGGTTGTATGAGATATATACTATGTATACCACCGATCTCAATGATTTTTTCAGACATCAATATATGCTATACGCGTAAGCATTTGGTGAAATTTGAAGCTTCTAGCTTCACCGATCTCTATGATTTTTTGACACAACAATACATACTATATACGTAAGCAATCGGTGAAATTTGAAGCTTATAGCTGTTAAAATGGGGTAGAAATTGCGAAAAGTTTATTATCTGAACAATCGGTTGTATGAGATATATACTATATATACGACCGATCTCATCAATTTTTTCAGGCAACAATATGTGCAATATACGTAAGCAATTGGTGAAATTTTAAGCTTATAGCTGTTAAAATGGGGTAGAAATTGCGAAAAGTTTCTTATCTGAACAATCGGTTGTATGAGATATATACTATATATACAACCGATCTCTATGATTTTTTCAGAAAACAATATATGCTATATACGTAAGTATTCGGTGAAATTTGAAGCTTCTAGCTGTTAAAATGGGGCTAAAATTTTCGAAAATATATATATATATACTATATATACCACCATATATATACTATATATACCATCGATCTTTATCATTTTTTCAGACAACAATATATGCTATATACGTAAACATTCGTTGAAATTTGAAGCCTCTAGCTCTTAAAGTAGGGCAGTAATTACGAAAAGTTCCTTATCTGAACAATCGGTTGTGGGGGATATATACTATATATACGACCGATCTCATCAATTTTTTTAGGCAACAATATATGCAATATACAAAAGTATACGGTGAAGTTTGAAGCTTCAATCTGTTAAATTGGGTAAGATATTACAAAAATCCTCTTTTTCTGAAAAATCGGTTGTATGGAGGATATATGCTATAGTGGTCCGATCCGGTCGGTTCCGACAAATGTCTAATCGGACACCCAAATACACCCGCTCACCAAATTTTATTAAGATATCTCAAAAATTGAGGGACTAGTTTGCATACAAACAGACAGACGGACAGACGGACATGGCTAAATCAACTCAGCTCTTCAACCTGATTATTTCGGTATACTTAATGGTGGGTCTATCTATTTTCCTTTAAGGACTTACAATTTTCAGTTTCGTGACGAAATTAATATACCATTTCATTTTCATGAAAGGTATAAAAATAGGTACGTTCTTTGTGTGAGGATGCAAAGCTTCACGTTTTTTGTGGTCTGCATGTAAAAACTATGACTACGAATCACGTATTTCAAAAATATATGACGTAAACGTAACTATTTGATGAAATTTGATGAATTTTGAAGCTTCTAGCCGTAAAAAAGGGGCAAAAATGACAGTTTATATGAAGTATATAATATATATAATACCGATCTCTATGATTTTTTCAGACAACAATATATGCTATATATGTAAGCATTTTGTGAAATTTGAAGCTTCTAGCTGTTAAAACGGGGCAGAAATTGCGCAAAGTTTCTTATCTGAACAATCGGTTGTATGAGATATATACTCTGTATACCACCGATTCAATGATTTTTTCAGACATCAATATATGCTATCACGTAAGCATTTGGTGAACTTTGAAGCTTCTAGCTGTTAAAATGGGGCAGAAATCGCAAAAAATATATATATATACCATCATATATATATTATATATATCACCGATCTCTATGATTTTTTGACACAACCATACATACTATAAACGTAAGCAATCGGTGAAATTTGAAGCTTATAGCTGTTAAAATGGGGTAGAAATTGCGAAAAGTTTCTTATCTGAACAATCGGTTGTATGCGATATATCTATATATACGACCGATCTCATCAATTTTTCAGGCAACAACATGTGCAATATACGTAAGCAATTGGTGAAATTTGAAGCTTATAGCTGTTAAAATGGGGTAGAAATTGCGAAAAGTTTCTTATCTGAACAATCGGTTGTATGAGATATATACTATATATATAACCGATCTCTATGATTTTTTTAGACAACAATATATGCTATATACGTGAGCAATCGGTGAAATTTGAAGCTTATAGCTGTTAAAATGGGGTAGAAATTGTGAAAAGTTTCTTATCTGAACAATCGGTTGTATGAGATATATACTATATATACAACCGTTCTCTATGATTTTTTCAGACAGCAATATATGCTATATACGTAAGCAATCGGTGAAATTTGAAGCTTATAGCTGTTAAAATGGGGTAGAAATTGCGAAAAGTTTCTTATCTGAACAATCGGTTGTATGAGATATATACTATATATACAATCGATCTCTATGATTTTTTCAGACAACAATATATGCTATATACGTAAGTATTCGGTGAAATTTGAAGCTTCTAGCTGTTAAAATGGGGCTAAAATTAGCGAATATATATATATATATACTATATATACCACCATATATATACTATATATACCACCGATCTTTATCATTTTTTCAGACAACAATATATGCTATATATGTAAGCATTCGTTGAAATTTGAAGCCTCTAGCTCTTAAAATAGGGCAGTAATTACGAAAAGTTCCTTATCTGAACAATCGGTTGTGGGGGATATATACTATATATACGACCGATCTCATCAATTTTTTCAGGCAACAATATGTGCAATATACGAAAGAATATGGTGAAGTTTGAAGCTTCAATCTGTTAAATTGGGTAAGATATTACAAAAATCCTCTTTTTCTGAAAAATCGGTTGTATGGAGGATATATGCTATAGTGGTCCGATCCGGTCGGTTCCGACAAATGTCTTATCGGACACCTAAATACACCCGCTCACCAAATTTTATCAAGATATCTCAAAAATTGAGGGACTAGTTTGCATACAAACAGACAGACGGACAGACGGACATGGCTAAATCAACTCAGCTCTTCAACCTGATTATTTCGGTATACTTAATGGTGGGTCTATCTATTTTCCTTTAAGGACTTACAATTTTCGGTTTCGTGACGAAATTAATATACCATTTCATTTTAATGAAAGGTATAAAAATAGGTAAGTTCTTTGTGTGAGGATGCAAAGCTTCACGTTTTTTGTGGTCTGCATGTAAAAACTATGACTACGAATCACGTATTTCAAAAATATGTGACGTAAACGTAACTATTTGATGAAATTTGATGAATTTTGAAGCTTCTAGCCGTAAAAAAGGGGAAAAAATGACAGTTTATATGAAGTATATAATATATATACCACCGGTCTCTATGATTTTTTCAGACAACAATATATGCTATATACGTAAGCATTTTGTGAAATTTGAAGCTTCTAGCTGTTAAAACAGGGCAGAAATTGCGCAAAGTTTCTTATCTGAACAACCGGTTGTATGAGATATATACTATGTATACCACCGATCTCAATGATTTTTTCAGACATCAATATATGCTGTTCGGCCTGAGTGCGTCGTAAACCGGCAGTGGGTAGGCGCACAAGGGTCGATCTTGGAGTGGATGGTTCGCTCAAAAGAAATAAAGGAAACAAACGCACAGAAGATTTCCTCGTTATAATAATGTTTTATTAAGAGTGTTAGGAAATATAGAGTGGATACAATATTACCTTGGTGTTGAACGTGACGGTGGCGATCTTGGGCGATGTGTGCTGGTTGGCGGTCAATCGAAAAAGAGGCCGGTTATCCCATTGAGGACAACCGCTAAGCCGCGAAAAAGTCCTCTGGTATTAAGGAGGGGAAAAAAGCCACACACACAACAACCCCCACATATACGTGCATGGGTGCTGACAACCCGCACACACACGTGCATGCGTATGAAACGCATGCATGTGCATGCATGCACACAAATGCGGCGTGAGTGTGGGTGGCTGGAAATATTATTAAAACGTTAGGGAGGGGCGCCGTCAATCAGATAAAAGTTAGGCATTGGGCCTAAACATGCCGCCCCCCCTTGCGGTACGCAACATCACAGTCCGCCAAGGATCACCGACCGTGAAGAAGAGAAAAAAAAAATAAAAAACTTATAATTAATTAAATCTAACTTAACATAATGCCGGCCAGTCCGCCGGCTTGGCGACACGCAAAATGGTTTGCGCAGTGTGGGAGCTTGGTTGCTGCTGCCTCGGTCATTCACCAATTTTCCCGTTATGGTGTAAGGCGTGAGCCAGGTTTGCCTAGAGCTAGGGATTGCAAAAAGAAGTAAGAAGATATACGTGTTCATATTTCTTGCCGTTTATTACAAATTCATTGGAAATTCTATGCTTGTGAATTTTGTATGAAGAAAATTCAATAAAAAATAACTTATTGTAATGATACAAGCTTTTAAAACGCACACCTCCATTGTGAATTCATACAAGTGGCGAATTTTCGATAAAACGTTCACAATAGTGAACAGCGAGTGAGTATTAATATGTAGTCGGATTTTCTGTATACAAATTTAAAGGAAAAGCTGATTTGAAACAAATGTGCAATTCATGGCACTTCAATTTAGTAACGGCGAGGACAAGAAAAGGAAACCTTTCTTCCATTCTCTGGCCCTTCGCGACAGCCGTTCTCCCTGTCAGCTATGATTTGACACGTAGGCATGGCAATGGAGGGATAGAAAGATTTTTCACTTGTACGAACTCACAATGCACACCGCTTGCGACTGTGTACAACAGAAATTCAATTAAATAAAAAGGATAAGAGTGTAAAAATTCATGTATTTCGGTCGTTACCGAACATTTTGCTGTTAGGCCTTCGCTGTGCCCGAGAGTACCCAACCGAAGATGGTACTCTGAGCTAACAAAGGGCCAAACGTGGTGGGCAGAATCCCTGGGAGTATTATCTCGGCATATACATCTGTGCCTAGGACGAGGCGGATCGGGGCGGATAAGTAGAACTGCGGATCTGCCAGACGAAGATGTGCGTACGGGGCTGCGATGGCACTGTCGATGCTGGTTGTGGGTGTCGTGCGCCGAAAATTGGCTACGACCGCAGCATGGGTCGCAATCCTTCTGTTCTGTCCGTGTCTTCCTCGGATACGCAGAACACATCCTGCTTGCCCGCCAATGTTGCTGGTAGGAAGTTGGAGCTCCTGGGCGAGCTCATCCGCAATCACTGTGGTGGGGGAGCATCCGTCGATTAAGGCGCGAACGAGGTGTAGCCGCCCCCCTGCTTCTATTTTCACGACCGCGGTGGGGGTGATCGCTACCGTCGGTATCATGGTGGCGGTGGCAGCTGAATGCGGGGCTAGGAGCCCTGCCCGGAAGGCGGACACGGTAGTGAGCTGCAGCGAGTTGGATCCATGACTGCGATCTCGTGGTTGATGATGGGTGTGATATCTTTGTTGCAGGCGAAGAGGCCTTGTCTCCGCTCTGCGATCGCGCGGTGGTTGTCTTCGTTGAGGGTCCTTAGTTTGCCGGCGAAGAGACCGAGTCTCCGCTCGGCCGTCACGAACATGGCGCTGGACTGTAGATGTGTTGTGCTGGAGCCGCTTCCTTTCATGCTGCAAAAGCGGTCTTAACGATTTGGCTGCTGGTGTTGTGTTCAGGCGAAGAGACCGAGTCTCCGCTCCGGTTCGGTGGATTCGAGCTGGACGAAGAGGCCCAGTCTCCGTTCCAGCATCTGACGCATATAACGATATGGAGTCGTCAATCCGCTCACGGGGTGATTCCAGCTCCTCCTCAACTTGTACACTCCATGGCTTGGAGCGGGCTTCGTGGAGTAGCTGTTCCTCTTCATCAATCGAGGAGATGTGAAGCATCGTGTGATGTTTTTCGCCGCATTTTTTACATCGACCTTGGCTTGGGCGTGCGTTAGAGCGGTGGTCTAGAGCCAAGCAATTTCCACAGCAGCTCCCGCGGATCGCTAAGTAAAGACGCTCCTCGGGTTTTTTGGCCCGAAAGATGGGGCACAGGCGTATGGGATGTTGCTTAAAACAAGCGCGGCATTCCGACGTATAACGCATGACGTTCTTGGCAGCGTTTCGTTTTAAAGCGGCAAAACGACCCATTTTCCTGAAAGGAGTGAAATAGGTTTCAATGGGTCGGGTCATTGTCAAAGTGCAGGGGCGAGTGGTCCCTAGTTGTATTATTGGGGATTTGGGAAATTTTATTAACGCGCGCATAAGGGGAAACATCTGTCGCTGCATAAAAAAAAATATTCATATGTGGCGTGCATTATGTGCATGGCCTCTTTCCCCGCACGTTATGTGCCTGGGTCTTTAGTGCCTTATTTTGTTTATTTTGTGTCACCCGGTAGCGTTTTAGTTGGCCACGGGCACACTAGTGCTGCAGAAAATGAGCATTTACGATTTTTCGGTTCGCACATTCTGGTGCCGGACCGGGTAGAAAGTGTATAGCGTGGGTTCTTTTGATTCGCTAAGGTCGTAACCGTATCGTAGCCAACCAATTGGGGTTTGGTTTACCGTCGTAACGATAAACAGCTGATTACGTTAGGGATACGGATACAGCGATACGACATACGGCACCAACTACTCCGGCTTAAAAAATGTTCGTTTTGGATGAGGAGAATCATTTGTAGAATGTATCATTTTTCTCTTTTTGTATTACCTTTCGGTTATTTATTCAACCTTTCCCCAAGTACGCTTGTAGTCCTGTTTAATTGATGGCCTTTAGCAGATGGCACGGTTCCCGAAGGGTATTTGGCTCCGGTACCGATTTTTCAGAAACGGGTTCTTCGGTACCCGTTTGCAACATTTTATGCATCCCTAATATACTGTACATTTAAAACTCGGCATATATGTACATAGGTTGGTATAAGTATATGGGCAGTCAGTGCACGGACTTTACCGCATTGGTAGTTTGACCAACCTTTTTGACCCATTTTTCATTTTCTACTACTTCTGCTACCAAAACTTAGATTCAACCAATATTTCAGTATTTTCGCACTGAAAACGTATACTGCGATAATTTTAAAGTATTGAATTGCAGAGCCCACCCAACTAACATTAGGAGGCGATACTGACCAAATCAGTAAATTTTGAAAAATTTGTGAAGAACTTAAACAGGAAATAGATTTTTGAGTAGAGAAATATAATGACTGAGTACGCGAATATTTTCTGCGCTATTTTTCTCAGTTTTTTTTTCCTTTTTTGCATAATTTGAACGACAATAAGAAGTTTTACGTAACCGATAACATGCTGAACTTGGTTATTTGGCGGCAGTAATTTTGGTACCTTGGAAAATTGTTGTGGTAGGTAGACGTTTTGGGATGTGATTTATTTTGTGTTTTGTTTGTGTTATTTGTTTGTTTTACGATAAATTGGGAATTTTGTGGTACCAATATAAACCGTAGTTATCGTTTTCACGAAACTTCTACTACCATTTTCCGTCTCCCAACATTTTGCCTTTAAAAAGGTCCGTGCACTGGTAAATATTTACCAGCAGCAAAGACAAACATATTGTGCACATTCATACACACCCGTGTATGGAATGTAAAATTCCTATGAATTGAAACAACGGGAAATGTATACAGTGATTTTCCGTTCGTTCATTTCATTTTTTACTACGGCGTGGCGTGGCATAAAACTATTCTCGTGTGTCTAGAAAAAAAAAAAAAAAACGTCAAAAGTATTTGATGTAGAGTCGCGCGTGTAAAATTGCATATCAAGCAATGCCGATGATCAATATTATAAATTTACGAAATCCATAGAAGTATATTTGTACCCCCTACAATAGTGTACAAAAAAAAAAAATTTTGCACGATCCATTGCTTGCAGATCTTTCATTGGATTCCCAAGTGTGCTCGGCAAATATAACCGTATCAGCACCTGTTAAGCTTAAGCCTAAAACACCCACCCAGCAATAGGACATCGATACTAGGATCAGTATTGAAATTGTTTACAATGTCCCGACGTAGCGACGCTGGTACACTGCCATCCAGACGCAAATATATAACAGAAGGCATATGCTTACGCAGCAAATCATGCTCAACCATACCTAACATGGCCTTCAGCTGCCAGAAGCCCAATGCACGATGTTGACGTACCGATTCGGTTTGTACACCAATACCACAATCAAGCAGAAGTTGTTTTAAAGCCGTCAATTTCGCTGAATGCTCTATATCATCCAAAGAGCTATGTTGTTGCTGTAACTCTCGTGCAATCCTCATATATTCTGAATGCTTTGGCGTCAACACCAACTTCGGATGATTGCAAACGTTTTGTAAATAACGCAAATCATGAAAAATATGTGCTTTCTTACTAATATTATCATCTTCACGCATATTTTCCAAACAATCTTTCAAGTATGTATTCAAATGTGTACGACTAAAATCTTCATATAAGCGTTCTTGTAATGTACTTAATTCACATAATAAATATTGTGTAATTGTCTGTGGTAAATCTGTTAACACATCCTCTTTAACACGGCGCAACAAGAACGGCAATCCTTGACGATTCAACGCCTCCATTGTCAAAACTCCTGCTTCTTGTTCTTTTGAGGAACTCTTTGAATCGCGTGAAGCAAGTATAGGGCGACTGTAGAGTGCAATAAATTGTTGTTCAGTACCCAAAAAATCCGGGCATTCGAAACTCCTAAAGTGACCAAAGTTCAAGTACATTATTTTGTCTTGGTGTGCCTGATAGGATGGGACGATGTTTGGCTTTAAGCATTTTAGTTGCTTTTGAATTTTTTTTGTTTTACCATTTTTTATAATATGGCCCTAGTCCAGGACACAATAGTTCCAATGTATTATGCTAAAGAAATCTATATTATTTTGTATTGTATCGTATGAAGTCACGACTAAATTACATGCCCAATATGGCAACGCAGCTTTTCACGTCCACTGGGTAAGTTCACATAATGTAGTGGGCGTAAACCTTTAGATTTCTCTATTTCATAAACCCAATGACCGGTAAGTGTTAGTGGGCAACCAACCAGGCTTGGCAATGGCCCAGCTTTATCAACCAAACGTTGATAGTGATCGCCAGCAAGGATGCAAGTTGTTTGCAAAGTTTTACCTAAACCCACATCATCGCATAGAATGCCATGTAAATTATATTTATTTAAGACCCACAGCCAATTAATACCAGCTTGCTGATATGAACGTAATTCTACGGTTAATGGCACTGGTAGTTTATTGTCGGGTCTTTGGCATGAAGAGGTAGTCAAGATATTCATGATCACGTATCTTACGCTGCTGCAACTCTACCGATGGTATTTCGCTCTTAATTGATTTGCTACGCGAATCTAACGGCATTAGCTATATAAGCGTTGCAAACCAATGTGTGGAGAGTAAACGTACGAATTCATCTGGATCGCTCATACAACCCAATAATGGCACGACCCGAAGCACAATATAGGGTACAATACGCAATTGCAACTTATCAACTACACGTTCAATAGCTTCTACGGCACCTTGACGCTGTACCACATTCTCGATTTTAACGAGCAATATATCGAGCCCAAAATGCATAGTGCGCACCAGATCGGTCGTGGCTAGCGCGGCAATACAACGAGCAATCATGTGACGAACCGCTTTCAGTGGATGTGTCATAAGAACCCCAAAATGTGGCAATAATTCAAATAAACGATTGATGACAACTTCCTTAGGCGTTGAATCATTTGCGACGTGTAAAAAATTAGGCGCTGCAATTTCAATTAACTGCAATGATGTTAATAAATCACTTGTCTGTGTCAAATCGATCGTTTTATAGAATAAAAATTCCACATTTGGATTAACGCTTGTGAATTGCCATTAGCAAATAAAATTTGTGCAGAGCCTAAAGAAGTGGTTTTATAGCAATTCCTATTTAAGGGAGATTTAGAGTTTTAATGAGTATAATGCTGCAGTCGTAAAAAAAGCCAATTAGAATGAAAAATAATGAGTATTCCACATTAAATGCTTCCGGCCTACAGTTGGTATTTGATGAACATACACACAAACTAAACTTACAGACTCTGCTTTTTTATTACAATAATAAAATATCAAACATATAGTTAAAGAAAAGGACGCTAGGATAAGTAAGCTTTTTAGTTTTGAATTGTATACAATTTAATTTATTCGAAAATTTGATGAAATAATGAAAGCGCATGCAAGACCCTTTTGAGTATCTATTATTGTACTATGGACTGATATTTTCTGGATTGTATTACTGTTCAAGTTTATTGTTTTTTTTTCTTAGAATTGGTAAGCACTTTGCATTGCAGCCATGTTCTTGGCACCTTAAATATTTGTCAATTTTATTTTATATTATAATTTTTAAGACAATCCCTTCCAATGCAAATTTTCGGGCTTAATGACCTGCTGTAAAGCATAAAAAATGCTAAAAATCATGATGCAACAAGTTTGGCTAGGCTATGTAGTAGTACAAGGCCTATTGATAATCACAGCCAGTATTGCTGAACTCGTTTTTATTGACTCTTTGGGTTGTTTACTACCCCTCTTTTTTACATTCTGAATATTCGTTTGCGAAGATGACTTCATATAAGCGTATCTTTAGATTGTATTAGAGTTTCAGCGCCATTTGTTTTAAAATAAACAATAAATTAACAATTAGTTTGAGTCAGTAATAAAGCGTTATTAAATATGCTGAAGCTTTAAATAATTTTAGAAATTTGGCAAAAAATGTCCAAGGTAGATTTCGAATTCGGAATATTGTTTCGTAGCGGTTGAAAATAAATTAAACGCATTTCGGTAATTGTTGGGTGTTGATACCGGGTTTCGGTATCGCCTTTGGTACACCGATTAACTTCTAATCCCCTAGTAGCGCCCTGTTAGCCAAGCAACAATCAACTCTTAAGGGACCTTTGAAGCTTATAGGAAAACACTCCCTCTGACTCTTTGAGTTCGTGTAAATGTATTTATGAATGCTGGGAATATATAAGGGAAGAAACTGAACGCACCAAGTTGTATTTTCTGCGCTTTGGAAGGGGTTGGTCTCTCAAAGAGCCTCTCATATCTGTCTTGAATGGACATGACTATCGTGCACTTGCGTATTTTGACTGCATGGGCGTTAACTTGTTAGTCACAGGAGTCAACAGTGATGAGTGTACGTTCGGGTAATTGTAATGCTAAATGCGAAATTGCGAATCTTGATGGTTTCTTAGGTTGTGTAATGGTATTCTGTGGCAGATAATGGATCTGCGGTAGGGTTCTGGTGTCCTCGCTCGGGGTGAGCGAGTGAATTGGGGTTCGATTTTGAAAATTAAAAATAAGTGTTTGGTGGCAGATGGAGATCTGCATTAGGGTGGTTAATTGGCCTTGTTACGGTGAACGACCGCTGGGGTTTAATTTTCTGAAGGGAGGGATGTGGAGGAACGGACGGGTTGTTAGGAGGAAGTCGTGGTCCTCCCACAATCGATCTCCGTAGGGAGAAGGATCAGTTTGACCAAAGGTCGTCTGACTTGACCCTTCTCGGTTATGAGGTCGACTACATGTACTCGGTTATCTTCGCCGGGGTGTACGTTGACGACTCTACCTAACCTCCATTCGTTGGGAGATAAGTTGTCCTCTTTGAGGACGGCGAGATCTCCCACTTGTATGTTTTCTTTGGGATACTTCCACTTCACTCGTTTTTGAAGTTCGGATAGATATTCCACCTTCCGTCGCTTGCAGAAAGTATGATGGAGGGCTTTGAGTTTCTGCCACCGATTTATCATCGAGGCAGAGCTCTCACTAGCATCTGGTTCTGGCGGAGCCAGTAGGTGGCTGCCCGTTAGGAAATGTCCTGGGGTTAGTGGTTCCAGATCCGTTGGGTCATTCGACCCTGGACTGAGTGGGCGCGAGTTGAGGCACGCCTCAATCCTGCACAAAATGGTTTGGAACTCCTCCATGGTGTACTTATGGGGAGATGCGATCTTTTTGAAGTGGCTTTTGAAGCTCTTCACTCCCGCCTCCCACAAGCCGTCCATATGTGGAGCAGCGGCGGGAATAAAATGCCAGCTTAATGCTTGATGGTTGTACTTTGAGACTGTGTTGTCTCGGCTTTCGGCCAGAAAGGCTTTAAATTCGTATCGTAAAGATCTTGATGCTCCGACAAAGTTTGTACCATTGTCGGAGTAGATGTTCTTCGGACATCCTCTTCTCGCGATAAAACGCGCGAAGGCTGCGAGAAAGCATGGGGTGCTGAGGTCACTAGTGGCCTCTAAGTGAATGGCCTTAGTGGAGAAACAGACAAAAAGGCATACGTAGCCTTTTGACAGTCGACATCCTCTACCGCGGTAGCTTTTGATGTCGAAAGGCCCCGCAAAGTGTACCCCGGTATTGGTGAACGCGCGGGTAAAAGTAGTCCGTTCGCAGGGAAGGGTACCCATAAGTTGGGACTGTGCCTGCTTTCGATGAATAATGCAGGTTCTGCAATTGTGGATGACAGCTCTGATCATGGTCTTGACATTCGGTATCCAGTATTGGGTTCGGATGAGACGGAGCATGAGCTGGTTCTCGCCATGAAGGGAGTCATGATGAGCCATCATAACTGTAAGGCGAGACAGCCTACAATTGTACGGCAAGATGATCGGATGACGCTCGTTGTATGACATGTCTTTTGACGCCCCTAGACGCTCCCCTGTTCTAATAATGTCATCTTTGTCGATATATGGGTTGAGTGACAGTATTTCACTCTTTCGGTCGATCGGTTCCCTATTTTTCAATTTTAAATATTCTGTCTCGTAAAACTGTTTCTGGCAGACTCGTATTAATGCTTGAGTCGTTGCCTTAATCTCATCGGCTGAGATTATACACGCTTTTTCGTGGAACGAGGTTTTTGTTCTTGGGTGAGTTCTTTTATAAAACCTCCTAACATAGGATAGAACCTTCAAAGCCCTGGGTAAATTTGAAAAACGGTCGAGAATATCTACATGATCTACCCTTGTCGTGGCATATGTTTGTGCCCTCTTCTCCTCAACGGACGTTTTGTATTCGATCTCTTGTGCTGGCCAGTGAGAATTGTCTTCTTGCAGCCATGAAGGTCCCTGCCACCACAACGAATTGTTGACCAACTCTGATGCAAGTAGTCCTCTGCTTCCTAGATCCGCTGGATTGGATTCCGAGTCCACGTGAAGCCAGTCCTTGCTACCGACCATATCGATGATCTTAGTGATTCGGTGTGCGACGAAGGTTGACCAGGAACAGGGCGGCTTTCTTATCCATGCGAGTACGATGGTTGAATCCGTCCAGAGGTGAACTTTTACGGGTCCCAAATGAATATTTCGGAATACTGATTCCATCATTTCTGCGAGAAGCACGGCGCCGCAGAGTTCTAAACGTGGTAGCGAGATGGTTTTCACTGGAGCTACTCTGGTTTTTGCTAAGAGTAAGTGAATGAAAACCTGATCGTCTCTTTTTACGCGCATATATATCGCTGCAGCATATGCTTTCTCGGAAGCGTCACAGAAGCCGTGGATTTCTATTTCGCCTTCCGGGGAAAAATTTACCCACCGCGGTATCCGTATGTTATCTATTTCGCCATAGTGTTGGGTGAAGGTTTTCCACCGTTCTAATGTATTTGGTGAGACAGGCTCATCCCATCCGGTGCCTTCTAACCAAATATTCTGCATTAATATTTTTGCTACTATGACCATTGGTGCAAGCCAGCCTAAAGGGTCGAAAAGTTTGGCTATCGCGAATAGGATTGCGCGTTTGGTGATGTTCTCGCCCTTCTCTAAAACTCCTGCGGTGAAGTAAAACATGTCTGAATGCGCGTTCCATCGTATTCCGAGTGCCTACACCGAGCAAGCCTCTTCAAACGCTAGGAAGTCCTCGCTGAGCAAATCCGTTTTGGGGATGTCCTGAAGGACTTCCTCACAATTGGATGTCCACTTGCGCAATGGAAAGCCAGCTGAGTGTAATGCTTCGCGAATCTCGTTCCTTGCTTTGATAGTTGACGCTATTGTATGCCCTCCAGATAAAACGTCGTCGACATACATACTTTCGCGTAATATACCCGATGCTATTGGGTGGGTATTTTCTACATCATTAGCCAATTGTAGAAGTGACCGTATCGCGAGGTAGGGGGCGCAGTTTACACCAAATGTGACAGTCTTTAGTTCGTACAGACTGATGGGTTCGTTGGGGGATGTTCGATGGACAATTCTTTGAAATTTGGCGTGATTATCGGTCACCCAAATTTGCCTATACATCTTTTCTATGTCACTATTAAAGACAAGGCGATACAGTCGCCAACGTAAAATTAAAATAGGCAAGTCTGCTTGGAGTACTGGACCTGGGTGGAGTATGTCGTTTAGACTAATGCCATTTGCTGTCGGACTTGACGCGTTGAAGACGACGCGCACCTTGGTAGTGGTACTTTCCGCCTTTACAACGGCGTGGTGGGGCAGGAAATAATTATCCGAATCGTCGGATGGTACATTATTTTTAATTTTTCTCATATGTCCAAGCGTTTCGTATTCGGATAACACCCGAACATACTCTTTCCCTAACTCTTGGTTTTTCAGTAATCGCCCCTCATTTCTGAAGAATTGTGAACATGCGCGACGGTCCTAATGCAATCTTCTCAGGGTAATCCTGCCTGAATGGTAGCGAGACTGTATATCTTCCACTTTCATCACGTTTTGTTGTGTCCTTAAATAATTGTTCACAATACCTTTCTTCTTCATTAAGCATTTTGTTTTTGGGAACAGTTTCTACCTCCCAGAAAGCTTTTAATTGGTTGTCCAACGCAACCTCGTTGTAGAATGACATGATGCTCTTCGTTGGACTCGGTGCTTCGATGCGACCGGTTAGTATCCAACCGAACACTGTCTCTTGGGCCAAAAGTGTATTTAGTACATTCTTTTTCAGACCACTCAGTATAATTTGGGGATATATGTCTCCTCCAAGTATGAGGTCTACATCTTCGTTGATGTAGAACCTCTTGTCTGCCAAAACCAAGTCTGGGAATGCCTGCATAGTCATGACGTTGATATGGCAGGATGGAAGATTCCCAGTGAGTTTGGCTAGGACTAGAACGGGTGTAGTCAGGCTGAAGCAGGCATCCACTGGTGAACGTAATTCAACCGAATTTGTGATGCCTGAAACTTGGGCATGCATTTTTCTCGCTGGCAAATTGATTCTGCGTTTCAGTCTTTCAGTTACAAAGGAACATTCAGACCCTGAATCAATTAATGCCCGTGCGGAGAAGTCGGTACCATTATGGCGAATGTGTACGCGAGCAGTTCCTAATAGCACGCCTGTGCTGGAATTGGCATGACAGGATTTTACATTCTGGTTCGCAGATTGTCGCGCCTGTGCCGAAGTTGTTGGGCTATTATCCGCATCTTTGAAAGGATTGCGTACAGCCGTGTGTTGAGATGTATCCGCATGCAGGAGCGTGTGGTGACGAGAGTGGCATTTGGAACAGTTGTAGGAACTGGTGCACTTCGTCACGGTGTGTCCTGGGGATAAGCAATTCAGGCAGCCACTTGTGGATTTTATAAATTTAATCCTTTCTACTGGGGTTAAGTCGCAGAAGCGTGAACAGTTGCGTAATCTGTGTTCAGGGGATTTACACATTTTACAAATTGATTTTATTGTTTGCTTGGATACTTTCGTTTGAAAAGCACCAAGTCTTTTCGTAGGGGTTTCCGTTGATTGTCGCGACGCGTTTGGTTTTTGCACTTTCGAAGTGGCATGCCCCGTAAAACCAGACACTGTTTCAAGTGTCTGAAACCGATTAGACAGGAATTTATCCATATCCTCCCACTTGGATATGTCCATTTTATGGTCTATACTTTGCTCCCAAAGAGCCAGCGTGCTCTCTGGTAACTTGGTTGAGCATAGATAGGTCAGGATTGCATCCCAATTGGAAGTGTCAATTTTGTGGCATTTGAGGGACGAAATACAATTATTTATATTATTTTGCAGCTTTTTTATTGAACTGCCACACTCACTTTCTACCTTTTTTAAGTTAAATAAAATTTGTAGTTGTGTGTTAACTAAGATACGTTTGTTTTCGTATCTTTCACACAAGTTTTTCCAGGCCATCTCGAAACCTTCATTTGTGAGGGGGCATTTTTTAACGATATCTTTTGCTTCGCCCTGCGTTTTGTTGTTGAGATGGAATAACTTTTCCACCCCTTTCAAGCTGGAATTGTTTATATAAATTGCCGTGAAAAGGTCGCGAAAAGTTGGCCAAGACAGATAATCCCCTTTAAAAACTTCCGTGTCGCAAGCAGGGAGGCGAATTTTATGCGCATGAGGTTCTTGCTCAGGGTTGACGTTCTTTTCATCCTTCTTGTATTTTTCTGCCTCAGCAGATATAGACGCTGAACATCGCACGTAGATTGCGTATGCTGCCTTTTGCTTCTTTCTGATCGCCATAACGTCATCCGCTGACACCTCATCAGATCCCAATAGCGAATCAAACGCAGACTTTTCCTTCTTCCACAAGAGCCGCAACTCTTCCTGCTGTATTGCAAGGGTGTGTTTGCTATGGTCGCTCTCCGGAATAAGGCTGTAATCTTTATCAAACTCTGCGACTGATTCTGCTAAACGGATGTAGGTTTCCATTGTTTTATTTACGTTTATTAACGAGAAAATTTCCGATTAGAAAAATAGAACTCTTCTGAGTTAATATGCCTGCCCAGCCCTAAATAAAAACTATTGAACTTCGAGTTTATTATTTATTTTGTTTATTGCAGACTTTTTGTCTTGGTAGCGACAACGAAAAGGGTTTATTTTATGGACTTTTTGTCACAGCAGCGACACCAGAAAAAAGGTTTAATTTACAGACTTTTTGTCTCAGCGGCAACAACAAAAAAGGGGACCACTCGCCACCTCCACAAATAATGGGTGTATTTTGCTGAACGTGAAAAAATGCGTGCGATATTGCAAAACAAGCGCCAAAAAAGTGTAAAAAGTGTTTAAAAAGTGAAGTGAGCACCGGATTAATTAATTAAAGTGAACTTAATTTAGTGTTTGTGAAGTACAAAAAAAACAACAAAAACCTATTTAGTATGGTGCGGAAAGTGAGGTTAGGTTGCCCTCTTCCTTGTGTTGTGTCTGGAAAACCTTACCACTGGTGGGGGGATAGACCAGATAATCACAAGGACTGAAAATAAAGGCTAACAAACCGAGTGATTTAACCTTTAAATTAGAAAAATAAAGTGGTGCTCACTAAATCACTTCACTGTTTTCACTTTTACTTTCAATTTTTCGCGCACTGCTCGGGGTTTTTTTTTTTTTTATTTTGCAAAAAAAAACAACACTCAAAAAAAGTGGCAAGAAATATAAACTTACTTCTCTTTGTGCTGTGGCTCCGGTGGCTCTGCTAATATGTGTTGTGGCAAACAAATTTTTGTAGGCAAAATCCTTCGGCAAATTGTCTAGTAGGCAAAATTGTGCTGCGTTGTGGACTGTAATTTGTAGGTGCTTTTAGTTCCTTTTTCGGGGAGTAAGGACCAATGTTCGGCCTGAGTGCGTCGTAAACCGGCAGTGGGTAGGCGCACAAGGGTCGATCTTGGAGTGGATGGTTCGCTCAAAAGAAATAAAGGAAACAAACGCACAGAGGATTTCCTCGTTATAATAATGTTTTATTAAGAGTGTTAGGAAATATAGAGTGGATACAATATTACCTTGGTGTTGAACGTGACGGTGGCGATCTTGGGCGATGTGTGCTGGTTGGCGGTCAATCGAAAAAGAGGCCGGTTATCCCATTGAGGACAACCGCTAAGCCGCGAAAAAGTCCTCTGGTATTAAGGAAGGGAAAAAGCCACACACACAACAACCCCCACATATACGTGCATGGGTGCTGACAACCCGCACACACACGTGCATGCGTATGAAACGCATGCATGTGCATGCATGCACACAAATGCGGCGTGAGTGTGGGTGGCTGGAAATATTATTAAAACGTTAGGGAGGGGCGCCGTCAATCAGATAAAAGTTAGGCATTGGGCCTAAACATATGCTATACGCGTAAGCATTTGGTGAAATTTGAAGCTTCTAGCTGTTCAAATCGGGCCGAAATCGCAAAAAAATATATATATACTATATATATATACTATATATACCATCATATATATATTATATATATCACCGATTTCTATGATTTTTTACACAACAATACATACTATATACGTAAGCAATCGGTGAAATTTGAAGCTTATAGCTGTTAAAATGGGGTAGAAATTGCGAAAAGTTTCTTATCTGAACAATCGGTTGTATGAGATATATACTATATATACAACCGATCTCTATGATTTTTTCAGACAACAATATATGCTATATACGTAAGCAATCGGTGAAATTTTAAGCTTATAGCTGTTAAAATGGGGTAGAAATTGCGAAAAGTTTCTTATCTGAACAATCGGTTGTATGAGATATATACTATATATACAACCGATCTCTATGATTTTTTCAGACAACCATATATGCTATATACGTAAGTATTCGGTGAAATTTGAAGCTTCTAGCTGTTAAAATGGGGCTGAAATTTGCGAAAATATATATATATATACTATATATACCACCATATATATACTATATATACCACCGATCTTTATGACTTTTTCAGACAACAATATATGCTATATACGTAAGCATTCGTTGAAATTTGAAGCCTCTAGCTCTTAAAATAAGGCAGTAATTACGAAAAGTTCCTTATCTGAGCAATCGGTTGTGGGGGATATATACTATATATATGACCGATCTCATCAATTTTTTCAGGCAACAATATGTGCAATATGCGAAAGTATATGGTGAAGTTTGAAGCTTCAATCTGTTAAATTGGGTAAGATATTACAAAAATCCTCTTTTTCTGAAAAATCGGTTGTATGGAGGATATATGCTATAGTGGTCCGATCTGGTCGGTTCCGACAAATGTCTAATCTGACACCCAAGTACACCCGCTCACCAAATTTTATCAAGATATCTCAAAAATTGAGGGACTAGTTTGCATACAAACAGACCGACGGACATGGCTAAATCAACTCAGCTCTTCAACCTGATTATTTCGGTATACTTAATGGTGGGTCTATCTATTTTCCTTTAAGGACTTACAATTTTCGGTTTCGTGACGAAATTAATATACCATTTCATTTTCATGAAAGGTATAAAAACATAGTGATGAAAATTTCCATGAGTATGTTTTGCGTGTTAAAAAGTTGGCATCACTTGGGTCAGTTGGTGATGCATCGGTAATCCGCTATGCTGTTGATGGGTTACGCGTTAAACCCGAAATAAAATTTGTATTATATAATTGCAAAACTGTGAAAGAGTTAATTGAACGTCATGAAACATTTGACTATGCATTTAAAAGTGATCAGCCGGTTGTGAGAAATAATACCAATAATAATAATACGTGGAAAAAAGAACACTGCTTCAACTGTGGCTCTATAGAGCACAAAAAGCCAGCGTGTAAGGAGCCTATGAAGTGTTTTAATTATAACAAAAGTGACCACCACGCGAAAGTTTGCCCTGCTAAAAATCAAAATAAAGATGTTAATGTTATATCTGTTTGTAACAGTTTTAAATCTATTACCATAAACGGTACCGAGGCGAAGTCCTTAGTCGACACGGGGTCCGACGTATCAATTATAAGAAAAAGTTTTTATGAAAAATTCTTGTCAAAATTTTTTTTAAAAGAATCCGACAAATTACTTTATGGACTTGGTAATGTATCAAACAAAGTTAAAGGCAGTTGCTGCTGTAATGTTGTTGTTGATAATTTGAGCTGTGAGCAAACCTTTTTGGTCGTGTATGATAAGAATATAAAATTTGACATTTTACTTGGTTTTGACTTCCTAAACATATTCAAGGTTGTCTTTGATAAAAGTGGTTATAATTTCAGTAAGTTTACTGATGAAAGCTTTGAAAACGAATTGAAAGTGTATAATATAAGTGAATATCAGCACGACCTCGTAGTACCACTTTGTTTTAAAGACGCGTGGAAATTATTAAACTTTATAAAACAATAAAAGCTGATCGCGAATGCCCTATTGTGATGAACATTATTGGTGATAATATTAGACCCTTTCGCCAATCGCCAAGTCGGCTTCCGTTTGAGGGGCAAGAGGCGGTGAGGAAGCAAGTTGATCAGTGGCTAGAACTAGGTATTGTTAGGCACTCTACCTCTGAATTTGCAAGTAGAGTGGTAGTTGTGAAAAAAAAGGATGTGTCATATCGTGTTTGTATCGATTTTAGAAAACTAAACTCGATGGTGCTTAAAGACTCTTTTCCATTACCAATAATAGACGATGTTTTAGAGAAAATACAAAAAGCTAAATATTTTTGTGTAATGGACCTGGAAAATGGGTTTCCATGTCCCAATTAAAGAATCTGCCAAAAAATATACCGGGTTTGTTAATAAAGAAGGCGTATTTGAATTTAATTATGCAGCTTTTTGTTTTTGTAATTCGACAGCCATTTTTATACGGTACATAAATTACATTTTTCAAGATATGGTGAATAAAGGTGTTATGCAGCTATATATGGACGATATAATAATCTTCGGTGTTACGGCAGATGAATGTACGAAAAAGCTGCAAAAAGTGATAATTAAAGCTTCTGAATACGGCCTTAAAATAAAGTGACAAAAATGCGCGTTTATGCAAACAAAAATTAATTTTCTGGGCCACGTAATCGAAAGTGGGACAGTGCGCCCTGGCAATGAGAAAACGAGGGCGGTAAAGCAATTTCCAACGCCCAAGAACGTCAAAGACACACAATCATTTCTTGTGGATGCATTTTGCAAATTTACGTGGCTTCTGCTTACATTACATGTTTAGGAACATAGTTTTTAGTATTGACGAGATTACCATAGCGTTAAGGTGGTATTGATTTACTGTCCATAAATGTTCAATGTTTTTATGTTTTTCAAAAGTGTTGTATGTTCAAAAACAATAGTTTTAAATAATTTCTAAAGAGGAAAAACCCTCGGCAGAGTGCAATATTATAAGTTGGTTTTTTATGTATTATTATCTGTTTTTAGTTGATTTTTCATACGGATTTATCAAACTCAATATATTTTGTATGTAATTTAACATTTTTTGTATTTTGTTGTTTGTAACAGATTTAACAAATAAACACATACCCCTGATGATGCTAAAATGTTATTAGCGAAACGTTGGGTTAGAAAAGTGGAATAATGTAATTTTATTTCGCACTTAAAAAAAAAAAAATAAAAAAAAAAAACTTAGACCGGAAAAGCCTAATAATATACCTTCAGCTTCAACAAGAACTGGTCGGAAATACATAATAAAAAATCATTAAATTATTCAATCGTTTGTGAATTTGAAACATACTGAAATAAAATTATAAATAAATAGTGAATAACCTTTCCATAAACATTAACTTTCCTTTTTACATGTATGTATTTTTTCAAATTTTAAAATATTTCCATGTTTTCCTTTAAATTTTCTTTCTCCCTTTCACCTTCACCCACTTTTTCCTTTGTTTCACTCCTTATGTATACATTTTTTTATTTAATCACTTGCATGTTCACATTTAATTTAAATGATTTTTTAAGCACTTTTATGTTCTTTCTTGTGTCCATACCGACCGCGTTTTGTATGTTAATTATATGTATGAATGTATATAAACTTTAAAACAATTTTGTTTTTGCCGCTGGTTTTTAGCACCAAAGGACCATGTATAAAGATTTTAGCACTAAACACTTTATTTAAAAAATCTATATTTTTGTAATGCACAATTCAAACCAGGCACTTTATTTATTTGTATATATGTATGGTAGGCCGGGTCAATTTGTGGGGAGGCAAAAAAATCGTCCATTGCTCTGTGAAAATCATATTATATGGATCCAAATAAGAAACTTTGCCGAAGGAACCATACCTCTAAAACAAATTCTGATGTCCCCCCCTTTGGGTCGTAGGGGCAAATTTTGAGAAATCCCACTTTGAAATACCTATGTTTTTTCTTTTTGGAGTTTATTTTTCTCTTTAGAAATTTATTTAGTCAGAACATATGTAAATGAAAAAATGAATTTAACTTAGTAATAGAAAAGAAATTAAAAAAAATTATTAGAAATTAGCGTTTTTACAACCCCCTTTTAAAACCAAGGCATCACTGTGATGCATTTGCATGTCGTAAACATAGTTGTGTGGGTTTTTTATTCAACCGTTTTAAAAAAGAAGGTATCACTGTGACACAATTTCAGATCGTAAAATTGTTTGTGTTGGTTTTTTAAGCCACCACAAGATACAGCAGGTAGAATTGCAATTTCCCCTACCCAAAAGTTCGACCCAAAGGGGGGGCATGAGAATTCGTTTTAGAGGTATGGTTCCTTCGGCAGAGTTTCTTATTTTGATCCCTAGAATACGATTTTCACAGAGCAATGAGCGATTTTTAAATCGACCCGCCCTAATGTATGTACATTTAGAATTCACAAGGTAAACCTTTAATAAGGTATATAAAAATTACTTAATTGTTTAAATATTTAAAACAAAATATGAATGAAATAGGTACGCGACGTCGGGCGGGCGATAAAACGCAAAAGAACGATTGCTGGCACGATGCGAGTGGGCGGGTAGTTTATGATCAACTGACTTAGGTTATGCGCGGTGGTGTTCGGCAAGCACACCTGAGCTGCGCTTGCGCTTGGCCGCACTGGCCGGGTGTTACCAAACGGAGGGGGGCGGAATGAGTCCAAAAATTGGATCATGTCTTCAACACGAAAAAACATTACGGATTTTTTCAATTTTTTTTTTTGTAAAAATATAAAAAAATTTGTACTTTGCGAGGAAGGATCTCGAAAACTTTTTATTTTTTGCAGATTTTTTTTCTCTCCAAGCTCTGTTTTATTACAAAAAAAAATAGGCTTTCATTCAACAAAATCGATGAACTAATACAAAAGTTATAAGCATTCAAATAAATATATCCATATAGTAATACTTAAGTACCCTACAAATAATAGTATATGTACATATGATTCTGTCTTAACTTTATGATTTTATTTTATAATTGAAAAAGTTATGTGTCTTGTTTTGACGCTTATTTGAATTATGATCGGTTTCTCTTATGAGAAACCAACAGTAGTCACCCATCATAGCGAAATCCCAGAATCCTTGATACCGACTTTCAATTATTTTCATTTGCTGGTGAAACCTTTCGCCATGTTCCACTTTCGTCGCCAAGATTTTGCGGGAAAAAATTTAAATGGGAGTGTAAAAAATTAATTTTTAAAGACATAGTTACTCCTGAAAGAAAATAAATAAGTATATTGGATAAATACATAAGTAACACATTAGTAAATAATTGTCTTAGGCTGGATTTATCTTTCAATTCAGAACAAATTTTTTGTTTACATTTTTATCGTTCTTGTTTGTTCGGAACTGGACGATAAATTGAGATTAATCGCTATATATTCTCATGTAAATTTAAAAAATTTCATACAAATTTTTTGTTTATCGGGCATATAGGTTTTAAAGTTAACTGAGAAAACGGTCTTAAATATGTTTTTTATTTACCCATTCCCGCATAATTTTTGATTAAGTCGTTCACTATCATCTCGTAGTTAGGACTTTTGTGTTTGCCTAAAAAAGAAGTAACGACCTTTTCAAAAGGATCCCACTCTGCTGCCTCCACTGGTGACAATAGTTCTTTGAAATGGTTATTGGTCATCATTTTCCTTATTTGCGGTCTCAAAAAATCCCTTCATTTATTTTTGCTTCTGAAATCTCTGGAAAGATTGTCTTCAAATGATGAAAAGCTTCGCCTTCTTTGTCCAAAGCCTAAAGTTTTTGATAAGGCCGAGCTTGATGTGGAGCGGAGGTAGAATTATTTTTTCCTTCTTTATAAGTGGGGATTATTTTATGTTATTCACCACAACTTGAAACTCGATTCGTTCTGGCCAATCCTTTATGATGTAGTGGTCTTGACGAGGTCGGCTATCGCATTTGCATAGAAAGCAACAGTATTTTGTGTTTCCACTTTGTAGACCACATATCATTCCAACGACTTTAAGATCGGCACATATTTTCCAGTCATGTTCTTCGTATTTGATTAATTTGAGCAATTTTTGCATTATCTCATACGTTTCCTTCCTATTTACTGCATGCGCGATCGGGATAGATGGCGTGTGGTTGCCAATGTGCAATAACATGGCTTTTAAACTTAATTTATTGCCGCCTATGAACAATCGCCACTCTTTTGAATCATATGGTTTACCAAACTGTTTGAATAGACCAACAATGTCTTTGCAGTAACAAGCACTGTCCTCCTTCGTATAGTACTTGGAAAATTGTTCGTGGCGAGTTCTATAATATGTTACCTTAACATCGGATGAAACAAATTTAAATTGTTGCATACGAGAGGCGTGTAGTTCGGCCTTTTCCTTTGACAATTCCAAATCCCTTATCCAATCATTCAGTTGTGCTTGTGACAAAGAGTTTCTTTCGTTTTCCTTTCGAAGTCCAGTACAACATGATGCCGCGTAATCAGATACTGCTGTTTACAATGAAACTGGAACCGGAACTAACGGCGTTATTATGTATAACGCAACGCGACACAAAGAGTCACTTTCACGCAACTGAAACCAAATTCTTATCATATTAGAGCATTCCATCCAATATTCTGTATTACGAAATGGTCTTTATTAGACTGCTTTGAAAGTACTTCACAATTAAACTTCACTTCGCAACTGATAGCGTGTTTAAAACAAACTGAATCTGCTTACTCAGCTTTTGCTGCTTTTATACTCTCTGCTGTGTCGTTCGCATACTTCTGGGCGTTTCTTCTTCTAGAATTTACTACTTGTTTACCAGCTATAAACTCTCCAGCTATAAACTACAGATGCACGTTTATAGCTTCTCATATGCGCGCGTATATGAGAGTGATACTTCCACCGATGATTGCATACTTTTGTGAGTATCTCAGATATATGTATGTGTTTGTGCATATCTCTCCGCTTCTTGTATGTACATATGTGTATACATAATGACTGATTTGTTTATGTAGATACAAGTGATTGCTTAGTATCGGCTTAGAGATGATAGTATGCCTTAGTGTTGCTAATATTCGTCACAATATTTTTTTTTATAAAACTATACATCAAGAACTATGTCTCATGTCCAACTTCATATATATGTGTATAGAAGCAAATTTTGATAAACGTAAGTTTACATAGTAGATAACGTGACGCACTACGCTCATGTTAACTGTTTAGAATTTTAAATTGACTCCAAGTCCCATAGCCAGTTGATGTTGCTCCACACCTGCACTCAGAATAAATCCGGTATTCGTAACGGTCTTCTTATTTCCAGTTATAATACCAGATATAAATTTACTATTGCTGGAAGCACCACTACTATTACTAGCAATAATTTCATCGCGTCCCAACTGTTTGAATTGTGAGCCTCCTGAAGGCGGTTTGGGCGATGAGGTAAGCGCTTTGCGTGCACCCATTTCACTTTTTGCCGGCCATGTGGGAAATATGGACGGATCGATTGGTAGCGGTGTTTCGCCGAAGTAGCTGTGTTTTCTTGCCGTATGGCGGTCAGTCTTTTCTTGGGATCATATGTAAGGAGACCCTGTAGCAATTCAATGCCAATGTTGGTGGTTTTTTCAGCGATCCATTTTCGTATATTGGAAGCTGGGTAGTTAGCGAATTGTGAATTCTGACCCAGCATATTACGAACGGCAGGTAATTCCTTATGGCCAAATATGTTCATTGGGTGTGCCAAGTTCCTGTGAAATGAATTAATAAAATGTTATAAAAGTTATGTATATGATAACAAATTGCTCATAATAGATATAAAGGATTTCGTTTGAAAATACTTCTAAGGAAATGAATATAAAAATAATTCCAAAATTATCTAAGTCATTGCATAATATTTTCCTGTCTTCATCTAAGTATATTTTCTTTATAGATTTATTTTCCCTTTCCTTTCCCAGCCCTCTGCACCGTTCTCAACTCTCTTTCGGTCTTCTCCACCCTTTAGCTCTTCCCCCTTACCCGTTTTGTTTTTCGTCACCTTGCTTATGACCTTTTCATTTTCTTCCTCTAACTTTCCGTACTCCTCCCCTTGCCCCTTCCTTATCTTCCCTTTCACTTTTCCTCCGTTTCCTTTTACATCTTCTTAGATTTCTCTTCCTTCCCCCCATCATCCCTTTCACTCCGCTCCCCTTTCACTTTAATTCCGTTTTTCTCTTCATGTTCTTCCCCTACCCTTATTTCTCTATTTTCATTTTCCCACCACTTTTCCTAACCATTCTTCTCCCTATTTCTGTTTCTCTTCTCTTTTCATCTGCTTTTAAATTTTCAATCTGCTCTTATTTCCCCTTTGCCATTTTCTTCTTTTTCCCTCCTCATCTTCACCTTCCTGCACACCTCTCATTTCCTATTCGCGATTTCCCTTTCCCTCTTCCCGCAAACTGGTATCAACATCGATAACACTCCTAAAAGTCTTCCCGAAGTGTCTTTGTTACTACAAAAGATGGTAATTTAACAAAAGATGTGGCGAAAGCCACAGGGCGACATAATTTTTAGAAAAGAAAGCGCGATAAGAAAATTAGCTCACCTTGAAAAGTTTGTTCAATTCATCTGTTTTTGTTTTGCCTGGAAAAAGTGGTCCCATTTGCATGAACTGGCCAAAGATACATCCCACCGACCAAATATCAATTGGTGTAGAGTATTCGGGTGAGCAGAGCATCAATTTTGGTCGCGATAGCATAGTGTGACAACAAGTGATGTATACTTTTTCAAGGGTGAACCATATTCACGTGCCAAACCGAAATCGCCCACCTTCAGTATACCTCTGTGTGAGAGTAAAAGATTTGAAGTTTTCAGATCACGATGTAATATCCAAATGTCATGTAAATGGCCGACGGCGCACAATAACTGTTGTACCAAACATTTTACTTCAGCAGGAATGAAAAACTGTTTTCATGCCTTCATAGTTTCCATCAACAATTTCAGATCATGCTCAACATTGTCCAAAACAATAAAAAATTTTATTCATATTGGAACCAACAACTACTTCACGTACTGTCACTATATTTGGATGTTGACCCTTTATTAGCGTAACTATGTTACAGGGAAACCTTCCTTTTCTTTTTCCATTTTTAAACGCTTTAATTCAACAATTTCACTGGTACGTTTGGCACGATATATCACACCATAAATGCCCTCTTCAATTCGATTCAAACATTGAAACTCTTCTACAGATCGACAGCCTTGTATGCCGGGAAAATAATCCGGTAGTGGTGCACCTTTTTCGTCGCGTACTGGCGAATCACCACGATTACTACTCCCCAACTGACGTTTGTTACCCGCAGCTGTCGCTTCTGCCTCATAAACTATAGTTATTCAAAAGACCAAGCAACTGTACATTAATACACGCCACTTATTTTATTTTTTTTGGGTTCATGATTTAATGGCCGCCATAACCAATATAATTTCTAAGAGGCCAGGTTGTATTCCAAGTATGTTGTGATTCCAGTATTATTAAAGATATTTTTTAAAGAGATATAATTTTGGGTTTTAAATGGCACCACGTCACAAAATCAATAATACGTTTGTTCTTTTTTATAAATTTATTTTTCCTTGTTCACAAAAGATGAATTTCAGTTATTGCTATAAAAATTGCAGTTTGATATATGCAATGAGTATTGCATAATATATAAACCGAGCTGCTTATTCAGCATAAAGTGTATATAAACACTGCACTTAAAATTATTAACAAACAATCAATATTATTACTTTACTCTGTATTCATTTATTTACAATCATTGTACTATGTTTACAATTGCTAGGTGTTTCCCTGCAATATTGCCAGCTCGTTAAAACGATGTTATTCCGAAAAAAATTGCACTGCAAAGTTTTCCGAAATAACAAAAGTAATAAGTGGTTATACTGGCTACGTATTGGGTTTGACAGTCGCAGTGAATACGTAGTGACTACGTAAGAGGGCAAACGCGAACACGTAAGAAGTTATAAAATACGAACTTCTGGGTGAATATGAATGTGAGTGACTGCGACGCAAACATTCACGGTGACATACATAATACGGGCATAAAGTTAAATTTGATTCTCGCAATGTAGCTTCCGTTGAATTTAGTTCTGGTAATGACACTGTAGATACGCTCGCATAAGTTACTTTTCTTGACTTTCCAACCCCAAGTACTTTTGTAGTACAAATATAGTAGTCCGCTGAATGGCAAGTTGGTTCCCTCCACTTCAATGGTGTAATAAATTTCATATGTCGCCTAAATAGATAGTTTCAGAAATTAGTCAGGTACGCATTAAAAAGGAGCATATTTCTAATTTTTAAAATGCACCTTTTTGTTCCGGTTTCCGAAAAAAATCAATTCGACTCGACTAGTGGTGCACACAGTATTCGGTGTCCATGGTTTTTCATTGTTTTTAGGCTCAATTCCAAAATACTTATAGTATGTAACTTTCAAAGGATTTGAAAACACACGTCGCATCCTTTTAACGATAAATTAGCCGCAGATGAAACAGAACATATCTGGATCATTTGTACACTCAAACTCTCGCCCTTTTAATCATATTATATTTTTAAGTAAATGACGTGTTATAAACTTCAATTATAAACTGAACAGCATCCCGCGATCCTTGCAGATATTATGAAGGAACAAGGCGCATGTCCTATTATTTATACTTAGATCAAGTAAAAAGTCAAGCCTACCTAGACAAAAAGGTTCCCTAGTTTTACAAATAAAACACTACCTCCCTTAAAAATATGCTCTTGCTTGAAATGTACCAGGTTTTGAGAAAACGACACTAACAGTTTTTCGTATCTAATATAACCCTTCGAAAATCTATCTGCTAACTAACTGATATACGAATACTAACACATATATACCAGTAGGGTACTTAAGTATTAAATGGATTTATATTTACTTGGCGGCCACCGTGGTGTGATGGTAGCGTGCTCCGCCTACCACACCGTATGCCCTGGGTCCACACCCCACGCAAAGCAACATCAAAATTTT
This sequence comes from Eurosta solidaginis, assembly GCF_040869045.1. Taxonomy (NCBI): domain Eukaryota; kingdom Metazoa; phylum Arthropoda; class Insecta; order Diptera; family Tephritidae; genus Eurosta; species Eurosta solidaginis. Next base: position 31,499,078 of record NC_090324.1, on the reverse strand, counting down.
AGAAATAAGGTTTTCCAATTAGAAGACAATTTTTCTAAGCGGGGTCGCCCCTCGCCAGTCTTTGGCAAGCGCTCCGACTGTATTTCTGCCATGAAAAGCTCTCAGTGAAAACTCATCTGCCTTTCAGATGCCGTTAGGAGTCGGCATAAAACATGCAGGTCCCATCCGGCCAATTTGTAGGGAAAATCAAGAGGGGCACGATGCAAATTGGAAGAGAAGCATTTATTTATTATTTATTTACTTGAATGCTTATAACTTTCGTATTAGTCCATCGCTTTTGTTCAATTAAAGCTTATTTTTTTGTAATAAAACAGAGCTTAGAGAGAAAAAAAATCTGCAAAAAAATAAAAAGTTTTCGAGATCCTTCCTCGCAAAGTACACATTTTTTTATATTTTTACAAAAAAAATTGAAAAAATCCGTAATAATTGTTCGTTATCTTTGAATCTGCAGGGCCTAGCAAAAAGTGTTGTATGCACGGTTTATAGCAAATTTCCAACAGGGTGGATAAATGATGTATATTGGAACGATTTTCCGTCATCCCTTGTCAAATTTGGTTTTGAGACAATCGACACTGATGATGGCACAACGCCGAAACCGATTTTTCTCAAACCCAAATTTGACAAGAGCTGACGGAAAATCGTTCCAATATAAATAATTACTTACTTATTAATAATTTTAACATCAAACTTACATAAGTATTATCTGAATTTTCCTGTGTTGATAATATTTATCCGGCTTTGCTACCACCAAATTCACTTCTTTAGCTTTGCTGAATTAAATTTAGATCATTCCACTGTAGTTGTGTTGGTGTGTTTGAAGAATTTAATTTAGATCTTTCTACTTGTAGATCGGTGTTTACTGGCTGATTTTAATATTATCCCTGTTTCGGTCACCCACTTGCAGTTCGATTAACAATTTATTTGTTTATCTTATTTTTCCAATCACCCACTTGCAGTTCAATGTATTTGTATTTGCAGTTCAATTAAGTATTTATTTATTTTAATTTTTTTTATTTTCTGGAAGATTACTTCCTTTTTGACTACAAAAAATTTGGTCAAATTAAAACACTGGCGCTAGCGGGTTAACCTCTCACACAACAGTATATTTATTTGGCACAAATTATGCATTTCGAGCAGACCTGCTGCTCATCATCAGCGACGCACTACTAAAACAAAAGTTAAAGAAAATAAATAAAACATAATATGTATACAATGTAACAAAAATATTTGTTCATAAAACATTATTAATTACACTAAAATGAAGAGAGGTGAATTTATATTGCCGTTGTCAGCGTTCATTATGCTCTTATTTTTGCTGATGTACAACGATTCGTATGCGTCCAATTTTTTGTAGTTGTACACCGCTTTTATTACGCGCACACTCTCTTCTAACGTGCCGATCGTATGTATGGTTGGGGTTTCATCTGACGTCGAATTAAAATGCGCTGCTACTGCAGAAAGATGTATATGTTTGTTATTTGTATGTTTTTCATGCTCTTTAAAGCGAACCGCGATTTGTCTTTTGGTTTGTCCTGTGTATTTTGCATCGCAGCTCGCGCAAATGATTTGGTAAATCCCGCTTCGTTCATAGATCGGCACAATATCTTTAGTAGAACCAAGTATATTTTTAATTTTATTGTTGTTGGTATAGACAATTTTCATGTCATTTTTTTTCAAATATTTTTCCAAGGCTATTAGTGATTGCCGGGAAGTATGAAAAAGGTATACGTTTTTTATTGTCGGATTTTAATTCTTTATTTTGGGAGAACAGTGTTGTCAAGTTGTTTTTGTGGTGTAAGTTGGAATGTTTGTTGATAAGTTTGTCGATAAAATTTTTATCAAAGCCGTTAATTGTTGACAAATGTATTATTTTTAAATATTCACTTTGGTAATTTTTGATATCAAGTGGTAAATTGACAAGCCGATGAACAAGTGAATGGAAGGCCGCAATTTATTTGTTTATTTTATTGTGTCTTATTTTTTCAATCACTCATTTGCAGTTCAATGTATTTGTATTTCTTAAAAATTAGATTAGCGCAATAAGATATTGAGATTATTAAATAGAGTTTTTTTTTCGTTCGGCTGGGCTGATACCATCGTCCTTTTTCCGAAAGGTACTAAGGGGCCGAGTAGGAACTATTTTTTATGTTTAGTCCGCGAGAATAAATTTTTCTTTATTTCGCGGGGCCTGCTCCGGCGCCAATTAATTAAACCGAATTGTATTCTAGTTTAATTTCATTTATTTAATCGGCACTATGTGCCTATGTTTCACTAAAACTAAGTTAAAATAAAATGCTTGGCGCCACTATGTGCCTGTTGATTACAGCTAACTAAAAAGACTAACTGTTCTTAACACTAAAGCTTACAAGCTAACCTACGCTTGAGCCGGCCTACGTGACCAAAGATGCCTGGTCAGCTAAAAAGTTTGCGCGTGTAGCGTTCAGTTGAAGTATTTGGTCAGGTGAGCGAATAAGCTGTTGCGCGTGTTTCGCTCACAAAAGTGTTTAGTTACATTAGCTAAGAATTTAGCGGATGCGCGTGCAGCGCATTTGCATTTTTGGTTGCAATAGTACTCCAAAGAATGCGAACGGCTTGCCGGTACAATTGTGTGGAAATCGGTTTAGCAAAGGAATTTGTTAACTTATATACCATGTGTGATGAAGTCGGGGGATAAGCTGCGACTTCTGCGGAGCCAGAATACGAATATACCGACACAGGATTGGATGGTACTTACTGTATTTCGACTTACAGAGGAGGGTCAGTTGTACATCCTCCAAATAAACAAGCAGGTGGAGGATGTATTGTACACGCAGCTAGGCAAAATTTCCTGGGGTACAGGCAAAATTTACATGCGACTAAGGAAAAGGAATTACCAGGATAATCCAAACACGCTGGAAGTGGGCGAACAGTACCTCATCAGCCTTAGAGCAAATGGCAGGTAGAGGGCGCGGACGCCCCCAAGAAGGTGTTAGAAGGGGGAAACCAGCAAAATGGTGCTGCAAGTCGCCAGAAGAATACCCAGCACAGCATTTATGCCTCGGGGAAAGAAGTCCCGAGAATAACAATCGTAATTTGCAAGACGTGGTTGGAGGCCACCGTTGCGTGATGGTAGTGTGCTCCGCCTACCACACGGAAAATCCTGGGTTAGCGCCCGGAAGAAAATTTTTCTGAGCGGGGTCGCCCCTCGGCGGCAGTGTTTGGCAAGCACTCCAAGTGTATTTTTTCCATGAAAATCTTTCAGTGAAAACTCATCTGCCTTGCAGATGCCGTTCGGAATCGGAATAAAACAAGTAGGTCCCGTCTCGCCAATTTTCAGAAGAAGCACGACGCCTAAATTCTTTACGGAGCCTATTGCGCCTTACATTTACTTATTTCGGAGAGGCTGAAGAGGTCCTCGAAAGCCCTAAACCAAAAGTGCAAGAGGAGGAAGAAGACGACACGACGAAAGGGTTGGAAGGGATGCGAGTCTTACAATTAAATCTTCAACACAGTAAAATGGGGTCGAGGGAACTCCTTCTAACCTCTGAGGAGGGGTCGTTTACGTGGCGCTCATCCAAAAGCCGTCGATCTCATCAGGAGGTAAGGTTTATGAGCTCAGCGTACCCGGGTTAGGCCATTACTACGCGCAAACGGAAAGAAAGGTGAGAGATGCAGTCATGGTAAGTAAACAGTTGGTTTCATATGTGCTACCTAATTACACTACTGAGTACCCGCGGTGGTGGCCATCGGGCAGAAGAATAAGCAGTCTTATCCTGACATCCCGCTATTTGGTCCATACTGCGGAGGTTCCACTGAGGTTAAGAAGCTAGTACAGGACTAAGCGCGCAAAGGGTGGTTGGTTATAGACTCGGATGCAAATGCGCAGCACAATGCGGGGAGAGGAGGAGATACGAATGAGATAAGCGAATCTTTATTTCGTAACATCCTGCAAATAAGTTTGCAGATAGCTTGTCCCTTCATATGTTGGTCCAACAGCCAATGTTGTTGATATTACATTGAGCTCTGAACGTGATATATCAAGGTATGAGTGGATGGATCTTGCTAGACCACCCTTTTCCGACAATTCGTAAATCAGCTTCAGCACTCCCCTAAAGAGGGAAGAGAATGGATAAACCTTTAGAAGCCCTAGGTCAACGAACTGAACAAAACTACAGAAACATGTAAAAAATAAAGCTGGGACAACCCAAAGAGGTTGTTAATGTGGCGGGATCGGAGGAGTCCAATGATTTCGTAACAAAGGGCTTATGACTGCGTATAATAGAGCTTGCCATTTAAGAAGTTTCAGAAGAAAAGCGAATCAATGGAGCAATGAGCTGAGTTTCCTTAGAAGACAGGTAAAACAAATATTTAAGCTGGCAAAGACCGCGAAAAGCGAAGCGTGACGGGAGGAATAGAGGAATTTTTTGAGGTCCACCTTTTAAGACATGGGGGGAAGGAAGACCCTTCCAGGTCTTACAGTAACGTGCCATGGTTGACCGTATCAAAAGCTTTTGATAGGTCTAGCGCAACGAGTACTGCTCTATGATGGGGGTTTTGATTTAGATCGCAATTTATCTGGGTGCTGGTATTTAGCGCGGTGGTGGTACTATGGAGTTTTCTGAAGCCATGCTGATGACAGGCTAGCTTCAAATTTGCTTTGAAGTAGGGGAGTAAAATGGCTTCAAGCGTCTTGGCTACTGGCGATAGGAGAGACATCGCGCGATATGACTCTCCTATCTTAGCTGGTCTCACAGGCTTTAGTAGCGGGACCACCTTGGCCTTTTCCATTTTTCGGGAATGGCGAAGGTGGAAAGATGAAGACATGCGCTAAATATTTGAAACCCTCTTTCCCTAGGCTTTTAAGCATTAGCATGGCTATGTCGTCTGGGCCCACTGCTTTGGATGGTTTAGCATGGCGGTTGGAATCCTCAACCTATTTGGCGGTGATGGTAATTGGAGATGCGCTGAATTTATGCTTATGTGCGTGTCTGTTGGCCCTCCGTCTATCTTTGTCGACCATAGAATGCATTATATATTGTCGGCAGAAAGGGCTCGCGCATTGTTTCGCATCCGCTAGCACTTTATCGGCAATGGCGATGGAAATTTTGTCATTGTGATTAGACGGATTTGACAGGGACTTTACGGTGGACCAAAGCTTACCTACACCGGCAGATAGGTTACAACCGCTTAGATGCTCCTCCCATTTCGCCCGCTTGTGTTCATCCCTTATTTGGGGCTCGGGGGGTCGAGCTGTCTTAAATGGTCACGTTCTCTCGCTACATTTGGGGCCGAATTTCGGGAATTTTACCGGCGGAAATGAAGCGAGCCGAGGCGGATTCAATGACCTTGCGGAAACACGCTCCCCTTGGCGAGCATCAGTGGGGATAGGGAGGGCAGCAAAGCGGTTGTCTGTAAAGGATTTGTATTCATCCCACTTTCCTATTTTAAAGTTTATGAAAGTGCGTTTTTCTGTGACGATGAAGTCGGCGGTACGCTCGAGCGAAATAAGTATAGTGTAGCATTATACGTTGTGCCCACCTATGCAATACATTTGCGGCATCATGCATTATGAACTTCTATGCCAATGCATTTTTTATGAACCTGCCACATGCAGTCATAGTGCAGTCATATTACAATATTGTTCTACATAAATTATATTGATCCGACACAGAGGGAAGTCAACATCAATTGAATGCCGAATACGAAACCCATGTCATTTCACACTTTCATAGCTTCGCTCAGTGAGTCACGCCGATCAATGCACGTGCCGATCGGAATGTCTAATTGTCAGTGTTAGTTTGTCAATGTGAATCACCAATATATTCATACACAACTATTTTACATTGTTTCCATAAATAGGTCAATGAAGTAATCTGCTGACTTTAAATACCAGTATTACAAATGTACATATTTTTAGTTTGTTATTGTTAGCATAATTATGTATCTAAAGGTTAAGAAATTATGTATAAAAGAGAAAGAATTTCTTCAATAAAATCAATTATTGTCAGACATTCAAACTAAAACATCCCTTTTATTAATTCCAACATTTCATGGCAATACTGCCAGTCCGATTCTTAATAAGCATAAACATTTGCTGAACAAGCAAAGACGATCTGACTGGAGGAAATTCTGCCAGTTTGAAAAGCAGGACAATAAATAAAAAAAAAATTCTGCCAAATTGGAAAAACTTATACTTTGAAAGGAAAGAATCGATAATGCGTCCGCAAAAGCAATCACAAACACAAACCAAGGAATTATTTTCAAAAAACCAAAGGACAAGCAATGCTGACATATTTACATCCTTCATACATATATGGCTACATATTTCATGGTATCCTCTACAACGCATAAAACGTTGGAATAAATTGGGCACTTTAACTTTAAAATTGTAAAACCAATCATACGCAAATTTGTGGAAAACTCTAACTTGTTAAAAATGTGGATATCCTTTTTAATTCCAAAAATTGAGGATGGCAATAATTTCGGAGTATCCGTACAAGAAGATAAACTTGCTGAAATTCAAGCTGTCGAATCGGAAGCCGCTGCATTCTTTGATCAAATTTCACGCTACTTCTTGTCGCGTGCTAAAGTTGTATCAAAAGTAGCCTCATATTGAAGATTACCGACGCGCTGTAGTTGAATTGGATGAAAAGGAATATCTAAGCCTATGGTTGGTTGTATGTGAAGTTCGAAATCGCTATTCATCTTTGCATGATATAGTTATTACGACGTATGTTGCAGATAACAGACGAAGTTTACCACAATGAGATTAAAAAAGAAGCAAAATTACTGTTAAAAGACAACGAATTTCCGGAAAACATGATAAAAACACTATTAAAAAGAGCCAAATTTACAAATAATCAACAAGACCGTGAAACCCCTAAAAAAATTTTCAAATCCGTCACTTATGTACCTCATTTATCAGAACGACTAGCGAAGTCAGATTGTTATGATAAAGAAAAAGTAAGAATAGCCCATAAGCCAACCAACACTCTGAAAACCATGTTCAACAAAACTAAGTCAAAAATACCTCAATTAGAAAAAAGTAATGTAATTTATAAAATTCCATGTAACGGCAATAACCAAGAACCTTGCAAAAGTATGTATATTGGCACAACGAAATCAAAGTTAAAAACCAGACTAGCACAACACAAATGCGACGTTAAACAGTGCCATCATTCAAACACACAAAAAACTGCACTTATGGCACACTGTGCAAGTAGCGGCCACTCCCCCAACTTCGAAAAAGTAACAATATTACAACAAGAACAACACTACAACAAACGATTTACACTAGAAATGTTACATATAATTAACACTCCACCAGACATTCGGCTAAACTACAAAACGGATACCGATGGCGTTGCTCACTTGTTTCGTCATTTACTAACGATCAAATAGACAGTGTTAAGCTCCGCGTCAAGTTATAAAGACGTGAAAAGAAATGTATGTACATATATACAAATATTGTTTATGTTTTGACTGTTTTTGGTAATAAGAAAATTGTTTATATCACATTTATACACAGATCCTTGAGAACGGTTATCGCGGAATAACCGAAATATATTGGAATAAATTAGTTAAAAAACCTGTGGTTTTATTCAACGTAGTTTTATTGACCTCGAGCCAGCTAAAGTTCAACATAAAAATAATTTTATATATTTTATAAACTATATTAAGCTAATAAACCTAAAATATTTGAAAAAAAAAAAAATGTTTTCTCTAATTAAAAATAATTTAAGAAATATTTTAGAACAACAATTCTTAAAATAAAAAAGGACGTGTGACACTCGGGGACTGCCGCGGTAAAGCTATTGCATATTATCAACTTATGCAATTATAATATTTATGCAACATTTTGTTTTCTTTGATATTAATTCAAGTTTTGTCTTTGATATTAATTCAAGTTACACTTTTTAAGCGTGGGGGCCGATAAGAAAACACATTTTTTACTTTTATTGAATAAATGAGAAGTTAATATTGGTTAAAAAAAGATTTTATTATTATCTTACAAGATATGTACATACATAGCTTATTCAGGAATATTTATAATTGAAATTATAGGTTTATATATATATAGGTAACTGAAATAGGAAACATACGTTTGAGACGTGATATCCTCTAAATATCTTGAAAATACCGCGTCAATGGTGGTCCCATATTTTGTTTTGGATTCTTTTGGATCATTATTTATTTTCAAATTGCATTTTTCAAAGAAAACTTGTCAACCGCTCTGATTTTTTATCAGCGAAATTGATGTTGAAATCGCCGGCCAAGATAAGTGGAAATTTATTACCATTTGTACCAAGTATATTTGCCCCTTCTTCAGAGTACTCCAGTAAAGTGCGATGAATAAAATGCTGTACCTCGTTCAATTTTGTATTCGGAGAAATGTAAATTGCTACCATGACAAATGAGCGCATAACACTAACATCGCTACGTGTGCAATATTTATTTCAATATTCGGAGTCAAAATATTATTTATATTATTTTTAAATTTTTAAATTTAACTTTAACTTTCACTTTCACTTTAACTTAAACTTAAACTTAAACTTTAACTTTAACTTTAACTTTAACTTTAAATTTAACTTTAACTTTAACTTTAAATTTAACTTTAACTTTAACTTTAACTTTAAACTTTAACTTTAACTTTATGATAGAGATCCCATTTTATGTATTTGGCCTGTTGTTAACACCGAACCTTTGTCGAACCTTTTCGAACCTTTTTTGACAAATATCCGTTACGGTTTTTTTTGATTTAGTCGCCAAGCCCGCGATAAAATCTATGCAATAGCTTAAAAGCTATAAATAAAACAAAATGTCTAACTTTTTATTAAAATTAGAGAAGTTTAAAATGGCTTGGTGGACAAAGATAGCACACGGCATAATGATAGCATTAGCCGGATATGAACTAGGGAAGCAAAATTCAGTAATTTCAGAAAATAAATTATCTGAAAATAGGATAGTTAAATATGAGCCACCAGACCAACTAGACACAAAAATTACCCCAAAAATTCCAGATGTTTGGATAGGAGCAATGATTTGCGTAGTCGGGCTATTGATCTTTGCAAAGGCCACGATACTAAGAAAATATATGAAAATCAAATATATGCAATTGAAAAATGTGCAACAGAGCGTCTAAAATTTGTTTTCCCCCCTTCTCAAACATCTAAATTCCTTTTACCCAAACTGCGGAAGAGCAACAGACAATTAAAAATAGACCTTCACATAATAAGCACCAAAATTTTGCAATCAACAGTAAAAGCAGACTCATTAACCCTGCCAAAATTTAATAGCAAATAAAAATTTGCATAATTCCTTTGAATGCTACTGGCAAAGATGGTCATGAAGCAATAGGAAATTCTAGGACAGTGGAAATAAGCAAAAACTAACGAAAAAAAAAAAAAATAATACAAAAATTTTACAACCAGCCAATAAAAAAGAAAACTGAAGAAAAAGTCACAAAGAGAACAAATAAAAATATATGTGAAGCGCTATATAAATTTGCAACAAAAGACTTGTCGCGCTCATTTTCATCTTAGGATAGAAAAATGTTAGCGTAGAAAAAATTTCAAGCAACCAGATTGTTGAGGAAGTTATTGACTTAGGACAATATTCGACCAGGCATACAAGAAATGCCAGCAATCCAGGACTTGAAATTTATAAGCAAAAACACAGTTGTCCTTAGGGACAAATTGGTTAAAAATAAATTAAATATTTACTGCAGTAGGCGAATTTATAAAATAAAATTGGTACCCACGTTCTCTAAGATCAAGTAATTGCAGTAACCCAAGAGGTTGTGCATGTGACAATCCCGGTAAAAATAAAAATAACTCTTCATAAAAGTCATGACGATTCTGTCTTGGTGGCCGCCGCAGAAATCGCATGACACATAAGATCAAAGATATTGCTGGAAAATAGGAAAAGTATAAAAAATATGAAAAAAAAATCAAGGATAGAAAATTTTTTTTCGCACTGTACCTTCCGCTTACCCATTAACCGAACTACTACCAAAACATAGCTACCTTGCTCTTCCGTCAACAACTACACCCCCTCAATTGTATATGCAATTAGTTACAGATTTAACATAATATGCGGAATTAGTTTAAGAAAATAAAATAAAGACAAACATTTATTGGCCCGGGTTCATGCAGGAAAACCTCGCTTTTTAAAGAGGTCATAATTTTATATAATAGGAAAAACATTTTTACTTTAACCCCCGGTGGAATAGAAAATATTAATAGGAAAATACTTTTACTCTAACCCTCGGTAGAATAGGAGACTTAACTAATTAAGGAAAAGGCCTATCGTAAGACAAACAATAAGAATTTTTACCTTAACTTATATATATAGAAAAAATTTCAATAGGAAAAATAGTTTTGCACAATTTACTAAATAATGATTGGAACAATAAAGATAAGGAAATAATAGTCCATAAGAATAGGCTTAAACACATTTATTTATTTATTTATTTATTTGTATGGGAGTGCACTTACAGACTAATGACAAAACTTTGGATTTTTTTTTTGTGCTTAGTATAAATAATAAATGTTAAGTGATCAATATAAATATTACACGATTATACAATTACAACATTAATCAAAACTTACAACTAGTGAAGCTACAAATTTGGCTTTAGAGCTAAATATATCAGAGGTAAAAGAACCCGATGGAGTGTTAAGTTCCCTTAAAGCTCTATAGATAGGTGCATTGCTAGCATAAGTACCTACTTCTGACTTATTTTAAGGAAAAAAAGATCGTTATTCCTAAGACAACGCTGCGGGCATGAAAAAATATACGCTCAAGCAAAAGAGGGCAATCTATTATACCATTTATAATGTCGAACACTGTAAAGAGGGAGAGAATAGTTCTTCTGGAGTTTAACAATTTCAGGTTGATTAATTTGCATCTGGCAATATATGGTGGAAGTGGGTCTATAAAATTTAATGAGCGTAGGGCATAGTGCAAAAACACCTTTTGAACACGTTCAAGTCGTTTGATATGACAGTCAAAATCTCCAAATGAAGATCGCATATTCAAGTTTTGAGCGAACAAGTGACGTGTATAAGAGTTTCAGCGTATACGGATCACTAAAGTCCGAACTAAACCGACGAATGAAAGCAAGCATAGCATACGATTTTGCTATAGTGCTACTGATATGACTCAAGAATGAAAACTTAGCATCGAAAATAACACCCAGGTCGGATATTTCATTCAGGGTGGATAGATTAGAGTTGCCAATGGAATAGGAGGTGGGAATAGAGGAACGAGACTTCGCAAACGACACATGGAAACATTTACTAACATTAAGAAGAAGTCGATTTTTTTCACACCACAAAACAACGTTATTTAAATCATTCCGAATTCTAGATGAATCAGACAGAGAACGAACAGAGGAATACATTTTAAGATCGTCAGCGTATAGCAGAAAATTGGAGAAGGTAAAACACTCAAAAATATCAATAATAAAAATGATAAAGAGTAAGGGTCCCAGAATGCTACCTTGACGCACACCAGAGGAGGCAATCAAGTTATAAGATGATAAAATGTCAACAACTACAATGCAGTGCCGAGAAGAAAGGTACGATTTAATCCGAGATAGAAAAGTAGAGTGAAAGCCCAGATGAACCAACTTTTTAACTAAAAGTGTGTGACTCACTTTGTCAAAGGCCTTGGAAAATTCAGTATAAATAGTGTCAATTTGCAGGTGATCATTAAAAGCAGATGTACAGAATTCAGAAAACACGGCAAGGTTGGTAACAGTGGATCGACCAGACATGAAGCCATGTTGGTTGACAGAAATATATCTCTTGATGGAAAAAAACATCTTTTGCTTGACAATATGTTCAAACAATTTAGATACGGTTGACAATTTTGAAATTGGCCCGTAGTTGACAATATTATTTTTAATACCTTTTTTGAAAACAGGTGTGATAGAGGTAAATTTCCAGGCATCAATAAAAACACCCGAATGAAGTGATTTATTAAAAATTATCATAAGAGGATAAACATCTTTTGATAACTTAAAGCAAATAATCGTAAAATATGCCTTCCAGTTTACTCGTCATTAAAAAGTAAACAAAAAAAAAACATACATAAATATAACGGTTACTCCATAATAATTTGTAAACACATGCCGATTTTTAAGTGAGTCGACGGTCTTAAGGACCAGTTTTGCAAAATACATTTTAAATTCTGATGTGTAAAAACAAATGTAAATAAAAACTTATAAAAAACATTATTCAAAGAAAAAATGTAAAAATAAAAAAAGTATCAAGGTCAGCATATTAGAAACAAAGTACAAAAACTCTTTCACTTTCATATCAAAAGCATTTAAAATTCAAACAAAGAGTCTTATACAATTTTCCACAATTATATAAGCCTCTTTTTCTAAGGCGGATGGTGTAGCATTATGCGTTATGTCCACCTATGCAATACATTTGCGGCATTATGCATTATGAACTTCTATGCCAATGCATTTTTTATGAACCTGCCACACGCACTCATAGTGGAGTCATATTACAATATTGTTCTACATAAATTATATTGACCCGACACAGCGGGAAGTCAACATCAATTGAATGCCGAATACGAAACCCATGTCATTTCACACCTTCATAGTTTCGCTCAGTGAGTCACGCCGATCAATGCACGTGCCGATCGGAATGTCTAATTTTCAGTGTTGGTTTGTCAATGTGAATCACCAAAATATTCACACAAAACTATTTTACATTGTTTCCAAAAATAGGTCAATGAAGTCATCTGCTGATTTTGCATACCAGTATTAAATGTACATATTTTTAGTTTGTTAGTGTTAGCATAATTATGTATGTGTAGGTTAAGGAATTATGTATAAAAGAGAAAGAATTTCTTCAATAAAATCAATTATTGTCAGACATTCAAACTAAAATATTCCTCTTATTAATTCGAACATTTCAATAGGCAGGTGGTTGTTGTTGTTGTAGCAATGCTCGCCCCACCCAATAGCCGCTACCGATCACAAATTGTCATCAATATCCTCTAACGGGAGTCCAAGGAAACTTGCCGTTTCAATAGGGGTGGACCATAAGGAAAGGGGTGTTAGAGGCGTTGGTTCCACATTACAACTGAAGAGATGGTTGGTGTCATGTGGGGACACATTGCAAGCGGGGCATACATTTTGTATGTCGGGGTTGATTCTGGATAGGTAAGAGTTTAACCTGTTACAGTATCCAGAACGAAGTTGAGCAAGAGTGACACGCGTTTCCCTGGGGAGTATGAGTTCCTCTTCCGCCAGATTTGGATAACTTTCGTTAAGCACTGGATTCACCGGGCAATTCCCGGCATAAAGTTCCGACGCATATTTATGGAGTTCCCAAGGACCTGCTTGTGTTTTTTCACTTCATACGGCTGGGTTCTCAGGTGCTGTATTTCCTCAAAATGCTTACGGAGATGACTCCTTAAGCCCCTAGGCGGTGCTGGTTCATCAATCAGATGTCTGTTGGGATGCCCAGGTTTCTGGGTATTCAACAGGAACTGTTTAGTCAGCATCTCATTTCTCTCCCTGATGGGGAGTATTCTCGCCTCATTATGCAGCTGGTGTCCTGGGGACATAAGAAGACAGCCCGTGGCGATTCTGAGAGCAGTATTTTGGCAGGCCTGTAGTTTCTTCCAGTGGGTGATTTTTAGGCTTGGCGACCATATGGGTGACGCGTAGCACGTAATCGGCTGGCTAATTGCTTTGTATGTAGTCATGAGCGTTTCTTTATCTTTTCCCCAAGTACTGCCAGCGAGGGATTTGAGGATTTTGTTACGGCTCTGAATTCTCGGAACAATTGCGGCTGCGTGCTCACCAAAATGTAGATCCTGATCCAACGTCACACACATAGGCAGGTGGTAGGTTGGCAATGTTACCATCGGCTGCCAGTTGACGTAGTTTACGAGTCCTGGGCTCGCGATTGATTTATCCGATATCCGGCGAACTGTGACAGCTTCCTACCATACGTGTGGGGGCGTCTCCGTTTATTGTGCAGAACGTCGTTTCTTCTATTTGATCCGCTAACATCTCACCCCTACTGTCCGTCCGCAAGTTTGAATGCCATAGATCGTGATGGGTATTAAAGTCGCCTAAGATAATGCGGTTGTTGCCAGTGAGTAAGGCGCTAATATTAGGGTGGTATCCACTGGGTCAACAGGTGGCAGGAGGGATGTAGATGTTGATGATTTCCAGGTTTGCATCGCCTGACCGGACAGATAGGCCTTGACGTTCTAAGACATAGTCCCTGCGGTCGATGCCAGGATCAAATATATGATGTTGCACAGAGTGGTGTATGATAAACGCGAGGCCGCCTCCATTTCCACTCTCGCGATCTTTTCTGTGGACATTATACCCAGAACAAGTCTGCAGAGCACATCTTGCTGTGAGTTTAGTCTCTTGAATCGCAGCAATGCGGATGTTGTGCCGCTTCATGAAATCGACTATGCCCGTGATATTCCCAGTTAATCCATTGCAGTTTAAGTGTAGGATTCTGAAGTGCAACGGAGGAGACGTCGTGAGTCCGGGAGTAAGTGGCGCGTGACTACGCCTGGGTTGTGAAAGGCTAGGACGCAACTGCTGTTGTGGCCCTGGGTTTGGACGTCCTTGGGTAAGCATTGGGGTACCCGGTGTATTTGGGATGCGGCCTGGCAACATGGCGCAATGAAACCCGTCGGAGGGATTGACGTCGCGTAGACCAGAACATCTAGGAAAGTGGCACCGTCCAAGGCAGGAGCTGCATTGGGCGGATGTCGCAAACATATATCTTCTTTGCTGGCAAACGATGCAAAAGGAGGTAGGGACTAAGAGTCTGTTTCCTTGACCTACACGATTGCTGCCGGAAAAAAGAGGGGAAGAAAACTGGGGCAGGGGCTGTTGCTCGGCATTGCTCCCGACTCTGCTACGGAGGTTGTAGGTATGAGTGGGAGCGGCCGTATGAGTTGGTGCTGCCTTGGGGTGCGAGCAGCAGTGGGGACATGTTGTGGTTTGCTGAGCAGCGGGGCTGCTGGAAGGTAGTCGGGTGGCGCTCAGGCGTAGAATACGGGACGCCCTTGGGCGTCAACAGCAAGGAGCCACAAAAGCATTATAAAAGTTACGTGGACGTCGGGTTTTGGAATCTAGCCCTGAACAACCTGTCCGATGCAACCATCCCTTGCACGGGACACATGACAAGAGTATGACCATCCTAAAAAGATTCTTTTCCGGCAGACGCAGCAAAACCATTTCTCAGGACCGGGGTTAGGTGACGGACCCGGAATGCATTCGATGCCTTCCCGGAACAAGAGAATATGGAGCATTCCCGCTTTAAGGAGCTACTGGGAAAATTAAAATTTGTGGGAAGGACGCAACAAATTAAATGGGGTTACACCCCGACATCATGGCAATAGGAAAACAAGTTAGAATCATTTACAGTAAATTATTGTTTAATAGATGTTTGCCTGTCACAACAGCCCGACGTTCTTACATCTGATGCCAAGTGGTTTGCATACTTTAAAAATTGTGCCAATTCTTCGTCTTTTTGATAGGGCGAGCTTTCTCACCAGTTCATCTAACTCCCGTTGTGTAATGGGCCTCACTAATCCACTTGATACAGATGGAACAAATGTCTTATCACCTTGGTATGGAATATTCACAGAAGCTGTTTCCAGCATTGCTTAACAAGGGCAAAGGGTGTTTTTTTATTTTAGAGCTGGTATTATACACTTTTATCAAATATTTGATGCTATTGAATGAGTACTAAATCTCAGCTGTTCTCATTTACTCACTTTAAAAGCATCGCACACTTGATGGCCATCATTTGTTGGGAAGCACAGTGGGCATAAGTACTGTTAAACGCAGTGCTTTGATTTGAAAATATCACATTTAATCCAAGTCATGGCCGAGGAGAGGGGGGGGGGGGGGGCAGCCAGGGCAATTGCCATGGGGCCCGGAAGGTTTTTGGGGGCCCGGCAAGGCAAAGCAGTATTGACAGTACTCTAAATAGGATTTCATAGATACATACATATTTTGTTGCTACAAAAAATTGTTTTAAAATTGAAAATCACTTAACTAAAATCATAAACATGCGATCGAATAGTCATAGTCGAAATACAATGTGATTTAAGTCAGATACACGTTTTTGACACAATTTTATAAGCGCTATCTGTCAAAAATGCTTCAACTAACTTAAAATCACATTTTATTTCGACTTCCCAACGACTTAAGTGGTCGCCATTTTCTTCAAATCATACTCCATACTACTCTAAAAAAACGGAGAAAAAGTAAAGCGTGCTTGGCTCGTTTGGAATGCAACAAAAGAAGTGCCTTTTTTATTTTATAACTGCGCAGATAGATCCATTTCGCTGTATAGCTAAATGGTTAGCGCAGCGTGCCTAAAGCGTACTGATGATGAAGGTTTAGCACCCTTCGAAATGATCTATCTGCGCAGCTATGACAGGTTGTCTGAAAAGTTTTCTACTTACTATTCCAAAAACAAAATACAATTTTTCAAATTTAGAAAAATTAAAAAATAACAATAATTATCATATGAATAAAATATATAGACAAACAAACGATTTTGGAATGGGAAGCCCCACATCAGCAATTCTTATGGAAGTGTTCATGCAAAATCTGGAAGAAAAGTACTTACAGGAGCTGAAGTCCAAATTAGGCATGTCATTTTATGCTAGATACGTGGATGATATAATATGCGTTTTAACTACTAATAACGAAGAGCTTGTACTGGAATACCTCAACAAGCACCAAGGAAATATAAAATTTACAATGGAAACCAAAAAAGACGGTGGAATCAACTATCTAGACCTCACGATAAATATTTATAAAGAAGCCAAAAGATTTAACTATTACATATAGAGAAAGCCAACGGCCACCGACACAGTAATACATAATACCCAAATAACCCCCAACAGCATAAAAATGCAGCATTAAGGCGTTAGAGGCATATAAGGGAGAACTTGAGGTCATATATAACATCGCTGAAAACAACGGATATAAAAAAGCACTAGTAGATAAGCTCAGGAGGACAAATGGAGAACCAAAAAGAAATAATGAAAGGGAAAATAATAGGTGGACGACTATGACATATACTGGAAAAACAACATAAAAATTGGCAAACTTCTTTAAAAAATACAACATTAACACAGCATTCAAAACATCGAACAATCGAACAAAAGGGCGACAACTAAGAACTAGCACTAATTCAGATGATCCGTTTAACAGCCACGGTGTATACAAGCTGACCTGTGGATGCCAACTTAGTTACATAGGACAAACAGGATGGCAAATAAGAACGAGGTTCAGAGAACATATTAGAGACTACAACAAAAAAATACGGAATCCAAACATTATACCAGAGTCTAACTTCGCGAATCAAATGGTCGAGAATGAATGTTCCCCAGCAAACATCAAAAAACAGTTAAGGTTCTTCACATAAAAGCAAAAGGCCGACGTCTCAACGTACTCGAAAACATGGAAATCTACAAACAGAAAACATTCGACGGTAGAATAATAAACGAACAGATAAACACAATTTCTGACACAATATTCGGACCTTTAAAACTCGTTTACAAGAAACAAAGTAATCACACAAGTACAATAGACAAACACACAGCAACAAAAAACACAAAACAATTAACGCACCAAAACAACAAAACCCACAAAGAAGGTCAAAAGACAAAAATTACGGATTTTTACCTGCCTCAGTCAGGCACACAAATCGACCAGTAAAATCCACCCTTGGTTCTGAATGAACACACAGCACATACACATAACTAAATTTACACAAGCATCAATTTTGACAATACCTGCTCATATACTAGAGGTTTACGCCGATCACTTTATCGGCGGCGTAGGCTCAATTATATACCAGCGGCGGCGGCGGGGCCGGCGAGCCGAAAAAATGATCGGCGTAAACCTCTAAACTGAATGGCTGGACTTCAGATTATCACATTGTCCACAACTAATGAATATGGAAACATACTGCTAACGTCAATGGTATATTTGACGATCTGGAACAATATCATAAATTTGCGGATGAGTATCTGGGAGGCTTGTAATACGAAAATTTAAAGAAATAATATTTGAAAAGTTTTTGTTTATATGTATTTAAGGAAATCGACGTTTCAGCAATTTCGGAAAGATCCCGGGTTTTTGCCTCAAACTCTCGCGAATCGTTCAAAAAATTTCAGAAGTAGCCCCTTGCGGAGGGAGGCAGAAATATTTAAAAAGGTCACACTTTTGTACCGTAGTTTCACCGAAGGAGATGTTCTGGGCTAACTCTAATACTCGTCGTCGGCACGATTTCTTTAAATCATTTGTGGCTTTATGCTGGTCACGCACAAAGGCAACTTACGGTGGCTATCAATTATCTACTAATATTCATAACTCTCGTGACACAGTTTTAACGATTAGTATCAATGCTGGCTTATTGTTGATCGCGCCAGTTTTTTCGGCTATTTCTAAGAGCTACCACGCTTCCTGGCCCTCATACAATATGCCAGCACAGAAGCTATAGGACTGCGAATTCGAACTCATACTTTCATCGACGTCACTTTCCTAGAACCTCTAGGTGTAACTCCGAAGACTTGTTGTTGCGCTATGCTGCCGAGCTACACCTTGAAACGTTAGGGTGTAACAATTCGGCCAGAATTCAGTCTAAGTCGATGTCATTGCGTAACGCATGGGTGAAAATCGTATAATCACATCTACATAATTAAAGTTTTGCAAGGACCGTTGATAAAATTTTTTAAATGTAGACCAAATTTGCAGACGTTTGTGTTCGAAAAATTGACTTCAATAGTCTTCGTTTCCGGCCTTATGATATAAGAGCTCATTATGGATGACCGCCTTCCGTTTTCAGACGAGTTCGACTATCCCCTACGTTAGGGTAGTGGAACACCCTGTCATTTGTTCGACTGTCTTGAGAAATCTTTTGCTTCACCACCTCGAGTGTTCTTGCGAAGGACAAAGTCTAACCTGGTTAAATTATGTGTTTACGTATTCACATTTGTAACCGGAGCCGTAAGGTGTAGGTGATATTTAAACACGGTGGATAAGCTATATCCAATGTGATTCACTTCAAGGGACTAGTTGGGGATAGGGCGGTGAACTTTAGGAGATGTCAAACCGGGAGACTTGACTGTTGAATGATGAAGTGTGAAAATTAAAATTTACATTTCAGCTATTTTATAGATAAGCAAATAAAGTGATTCTTCAAACCCCTCTCATACGTGCCTACATTCAACTTAAATATGAGCTGAGAATCATTTTAAAAGAGTATTTAAGCCACTGGATCCTAACAAAGGATTTTGCATTGCTGATTTCGCTCATTCTTTCAGCCAATCGGGACATAGAAATTTTGAAAAAATCGGCACCTTTTTCGGGTAATTTGCTTTTTTAAGAACTTGAGGACAATTTAATTTGAAAACATTTTATTTGAATTCATTGTTCTTCATTAATTTTTTAAAAAAATTATGCAAATTGAAGATTTAAATTTATTATATAACTTTTTTTTAGTGTTTCGTTTTAATAACTTGGTGAATTCGGTGATCCAAAATCCGTGTTAATCTAAATATTTCGCATTTGGATCCTATTAACTGGCAGTGATGCGCATCCGCTGATACCCCTTTCGACCATATCGGACCAATTTTCGAAATGAACTAGACAGTCTTAAAAGAGTAGAAAATAAAGTAACGTGCCGAACGCCACCGCCGCCGCCGGCGCGCCGATTTTTTTTTGCTGTCGGCGGCGGCGGCGTTTATCGGCGGCGTATATCTCTATCATGTACCTACGAACTATAAATACAGGACAAACGACAACAACAGATTAGAACGAAAATCGACACTGATGATGGCACAACGCCGAAACCGGTTTGTCTCAAAACCAAATTTGGCAAGGGATGACGGAAAATCGTTCCAATTACAAAAGTTAGTCTATTTGACCGCTAAAATCGATACCGTTACGAAAGTGCCGTCGGTGCCTCATACATAATAAAAAGTTGCCACAAAAGCGTGCCTAAAAATCATATCCACACCATTAGGAATAAACTATGTACATACAGAGTGTATGTGCCTACATGGTGATCAAAAGGAATATAAACAAAAAAAGGCAACTCTTAGACACCAATTGTACAGCGAACAACGGGACATTCATATGGCTTAGCAGCTAAAGGCTTGCACTGATATGAATATTGGAGATTCGAGTTCAACGCTCAGCTCCCGAAAAGCTAGCTGATGAAGAAGTGAAATTCAGAAACATGTCCTAGTAACCATCGCCGTTTGTAAACTTACAATTTTTCTCTAATATCAATTACAAAAACTATTGTAAAAAGTTGTTCAATTAACAAGAAATGCTAAGTGTTTTTATACCCAGCTGTACTTGTACACAGGGTATTATACCTTTGATTGGATAACGGTTGGTTGTACAGGTATAAAGGAATCGAGATAGATATAGACTTCCATATATCAAAATCATCAGTATCGAAAAACGATTTGATTGAGCAATGTCCGTCCGTCCGTCCGTCCATCCGACTGTTCGTCTGTCCGTTAACACGATAACTTGAGCAAATATTGAGATATTTTCATCAAATTTGGCACACGAGCTTATCTGGACCCAGAATTGATTGGTGTTGAAAATTATCGAAATCGGATGATAACCACGCCAACTTTTTATATATACACCTAAAATGTTGAAATTTGACGTGTGGACTGACAAAAATTTGAAAAACAATTTTAAAATGAGTGTTGCACCGCCCACTTGTGAAAAAATCTATTTTACAAATACTATTAATCATAAATCAAAAATCGTTAAACCTATCGTAACAAAATTCGGCAGAGAGTTTGCCTTTACTATAAGGAATTCTTTGAAGAAAAATTTACGAAATCGGTTAAGGACCACGCCCACTTTATATATAAAAGATTTTTAAAAGGGTCGTTGACGAATAAAATAAGCTATATATTTGCAAACAAGTGCTTTATATCAATGGTATTTCATTTCCCAAGTGGATTTATAACAATAAATAGGAAAAACTTCAAATTTTAAAAAATGGGCGTGAGGCGGTGACTAAGCAATTTTCTATGTCTCGGGAGCCATAACTCGAAGAAAAATTAACGGATCGTAATAAAATTGGGTACACAAATTTTCCCTATAGCAGGAAATATTTCTAGAAAAAATGGATGAGATCGGTTAAAGACCACGCCCACTTTTATGTAAACGATTTTTTATAGGGTCGTAGACGAAAATAATAAGCTATATCTTAGCGAAAAAGAACTTTGTGTTACTAGAATTTTACTTTCTAAATTGAATTATAATATTAAATTGGAAAACACTAAAATTTTGTTAAATGGGTGTGGCACCGCCCCTGTTTTGTCTAAGCAATTTTCAATGTTTCGGGAGCCATAACTCGAAGAAAAATTTACATATCGTAACAAAATTGGGTAAATATATTTTCCTTATAGCAGTAAAAATTTCTAGTAAAAAACGATAAGATTGGTTAAGGACCACGCCCTCTTTTATATAAATGGCTTTATAAGGAGTCATAGGCAAAAACAATAAGTTAATCTTAGCGAAAAATTGTTTTGTACCAATCGTATTTTGTACCATTATAACAAGAAATGGGAAAACATTCAAATATTGAAAAATGGGCGTGTCTCTGCCCTTTTTACAAGGCATTTCCTAAAGTTTCTGGAGCCATAACTCGACGAAAAATCGGTTAAACCGCCTTCTTTTATATAATAGATTTTGTAAAAGTGCGTAGATGCAGGTAATAAGGTATTTCTACTAAAAGTTGGAAAATTTCGTTAATAACCCTGCCCTTTTTTTTGTAATAACGCTTTTTAGTACAATGGCACTTGAGTGTTTATGTTTATTATTCTGTTATATCTTTATTTTAAAATAAACAGTAGGGAAATCCCCATAACTGAAGGAAAACTACATTACCACCCACTCAAGGTCATTGGTGTTAGCTTTTGTATCCTTTTTGCTTCTTTTAAACGAAAATTAGTTCAGAATAGAACCATATGTATACGTATTATTGCACAACCTTGTAACACTATTAAGCACACAAAACAAACAACAACAACATTTCAAGTGTAATGTTCGGTTTCACCCGAACTTAGACTTCCTTACTTGTTTTTATTGTTCTTAATCATCGAAAAATTGGCCTTACGATACGGATCTGCAGGTTCCGGTTAATAAGAATTCAAAACTTAGTCACGAGGGAAAAGAGCAAACAATAAAATCACAAAAATAAAAACTAAATCCTAATTTGACAAAATACTTCAAGTTAAAAAAAGTATTAAATAAAAAACGCGATTATGTTAACGCGCACATATGGCAAACGTATGACGCAGCTCAAAATATTGAGGAGCCAGTGAATGTGGAGCTTTTGTTAAGTCGGTTACAAAAATGGAACAAAATTTTGGGGAACTGTCTGAATTTAGTAAGCAGTTGTATGAGTACATGGATCAAGAACATTTCATGGATCCAGTAGATGAAATATTGGACTACGAGGAGAAGTATTTTACTGCTCACGATTTTCTATCTACCGCTTTGAAATCTTGAACGCCTAATTAAAACCCAGAATATGTCTAACATTCATCTACCTAAGATTCAAGTTCTTACCTTTTCCGGCAACTTCCAAGATTGGCCTTCTAAAGTATTAATTTACAAGTGCCATCGATTAAAAGACCAATTTTACAGCTGCACAAGCATTCCATTATTTGAAGTCATACCTTTCACAATAAGCCTAACAATTGGTAAAACATTTGGCTCTCATAGACAGTAGTTACGTGGAAGCATAGGATCGCCTGGCACAACGGTATGATCGTAAACCGTTGATCGACCGATCCTTTGTGCCTTCCAACTTGTTATACGGCGAATGCGCATACTTTGTGAAAATTAACAGATGGAGCAGATGAATTTATTCGACGGCTTAACGCTCTCAACTCCAATCAACGAGATATAAGAAAGATTGGTCAGAATCCAGCGATACTGTGACAGAACGAACATTCGAAGATTTATTACAGTTTTTAGTTTGCCGATGTGAGGCTTTGGAAGCATGCCAATCTTCTGCACAGGTCGATGGTCAGCTGTGGTTAATTTTGCGAATTCGCCAAAAGAGAAATATGTATAATAATCACTGTGCAATGCAACGTACAGAGCTACATTCACTTACCCATTACCCTAAATTCAAAGCTCTTGATTTCACTGCCAGAACATCTGTTTTAAAAGCAAGAAGTTGTGCTATAATTAATTAAACACCAATCACCAGTTTAATAAGTGCTTGAGCTCTATGAAATATCGTGTTTGCAATTCTTCTCTTCATACCTTATTATATTTTGAATCTAACGGCAAACCTAAAGATCTTGAGAAGCAAAGTGAGTGAATGTGAAAACTACAAAAGATTGAATTTCAGCATATTTTAAGCAATCATTCCTTCGCAAACAATTCAACCTACGTTACTTGCTACTGTTAAAGATCAATGCGGTTTCGCTGTAAGTTGTCGAATACTGATTGATACTGGGTGGACTGCGTTATCCGATACGGAGGCTTTGTGCAGTTGATTGATGCAAAGCGCAAACGTGTCTGTGTTCCAATAACAAGGCTTTCTTCCCGAAATATTGCCATTACGCGCGGTCGTGTGATTGTGCTAAAAACAATCTTCCAAAAACGAAAATATTTTTGATGTTGAAGCGCTCATTCTACAGAAGTCGACTTCGACACTACCATCACATCCGATTAATTTATGCAAACAGACTTTTGATCAACTGAAACAATTATCATAAGAGAATCCAAAGTTCGGTATTCCTCGTCCAATAAATATGATCCTTGGTTCTGATCAATTTTGAAAGATTCTAACAGGTGAAAATATTCAGGTAGTCAATCAAAATCTGAACGCTGTGAATAGTTTCTTCGGTTGGATAATACCTAGTTCCTGTTCGTCTGAGTGTGAATATCTATCATAAGTTTCAGTAAGTCATGCATTGCAAGATGTCGATCACCTTATTCGATCCCTATTGGAAATGGATAATGTACAATCCTCCAAGAGAATAATCGACGAACATGAACCCGTAGAAAAACACATGTATGTATGTGAAATATTCTCTTTGCTTCTCTTTTGTTAGCTTTGCTGTTTACATGTATGCGTGGTGCTTGCTTTGATGTTTACATACACATATGTGTGGCTGATGGCTTTACTGTTGTTGTGCATTTATTTAGTAGCAGCATAGTGGTGAACCGAAATGTTAATATTAGCTACAATATAAAGTTCCCGATTCTGCTACCTAAATACTTTAACATTTCACTATGCATCGTAAGACATACACACGAAAACAACACGTATGCAGGTGTTCGCTATTATGCGTCAAGAATTTTGGATTTTGGGCTGTAGAAATTTGGTAAGGAAGGTCGTATTTACTTGCAAAACATGCCTTATACAGAGAAGAGCTACTAATAATCAACTTACGGGTAATCTACCGTCAGCAAGAGTTCAGTCTATTAGGTGTTTTCTGCATTGCGCCGAGGAAAACCAAGTGATTCCTATTCTAATAATGGCACCACTTTTCGAGGTTCCAAGCGAACCCTGAACTAACTACAAAGGCTATTTAATGAAAATCGGGACGAGGTTGCTAAATGATTTGCAAACGAAGGCGTCAATGGGCATTTTATCCCATCCTCAGTACCTACCACATTTTGGAGGGCTGTGGGAAACGCTCTATTAAATTTAGTTAGTTTGTATTCTGGCTTGACGTGTTTTTCACTTGCTTGCCTTGATTTGTTTTTTTTTCTTTCATTTATTTTCAATTTTCTAATTGTCAATTAATAATACGAGCATGGATGATTATTGTGGAAAGTGCGACAAAGCCTTTGAAAGGAGTGAAGCTGTTGCAGTGCCTTGTAATGGCTTTTGCAAAAAACATTTTCATCGCGCTTGTTGTCCGGGCCCAATAACTAAATACGATGTTAAGCTAATAAAAACAAACTTTAATATACGCTGCTTTTGTTCTGAGTATGTTAATGCTTCTGATAAACTGTCTAAGGCTTTTGATGCAGTGCTTGCCTCTCAAAAGCTTGGCCTAGAAGCTATAATGACTGCATTTGAGGTGAAGTTTAAAGACCTGGCTGGGCCTTAAAAAATCTTATTAGTATTGGTTTCGCGCCAAAAGATACAAAACCTCCAGCCAAAAACAATAACAGTGCAAAAGTGGAAAAGAATAGCAAAAATAATGCTATTAGCGATAATTCAAGTATTGGTGTCTTGGCCGCGGAAATCGGTGCACTCAAGACTGTGGTTGTTAATTCTTGTATTGTCAACGCGAAGCAACAATAACCTTAATTCTAGTTCTTCTAGCGATTTATTTATATTTTCGCCTGTGACAAGTACTTCACATTATGCCTTTCAACTCCCTAGCGTTGCTATTGACGAAGCATCTCAACAATTTAATGCTGTTAGTGTTTTGACTGCTGCAGCAATAACAACAACCGCAATCACTAACCCAATCGCATCTTAGCTTTCGCCATTTGATTTCTCTGCTTCTAACAATTCAGCTGCTACTGGCAAATATTGATTGAAGAATAAAGATGTTGCATGCGCGAACTTCAGTGGAAAGCAGCGGAGCTTCACAAAATTCTAGTAGGTCACTTTCAACACATCACAAACTTTAACACAATTTTTAACATAACTTAAGCACACAAAATACACTGATTGGAGTTCTAGAGGGTAAAAATTAAAATTGTGAACAGATTAGCTGAATAAAAGGTGTACAAATAATTGTTAAATAATAAATACAGGCAGTGGTAGATTAACAAATTCTGCTGAATGTGAATTACTAGAATTTTGTGAAGCTTGCTTCACACTATTTTTCGTCCCCGCAACATCTTTATCTTAAAATTGTCTCTGCTACTGGCAGTGCTTGCCTGAAGCAAACTGAAATTGCTACCAATGTTGTTGATGTGAGTGAAATGAATAACGCGCTTCACAAAAATAGAAGCACTCAACACACTTTTGATTGGAGTAATGTAAACGACTTGTCACGAAACCTACCTAAGTGTAAGTTCATGTGTTTTACAAGGAAGTTCTTCCAATCCCATTATTATGCTATTGGCTTATACAATCGCAAGTCACTAACTTTATTGATTTAGGCGTTACAATGGACCCAAAACTGGATTTTAAATTTCATATTGTATGTTGCGTGAATAGGGCTATAGGTACTTTGGCTTCGTTAGACGTTGGTCTAATAATAGTGGGGAGAGAGGGATGGCCTGCAGTTTTCATGTGGCCATATAAATCGTTCCCGAGATGGTCCGGCCAGCAGCTTAATGGTGCTGTGTTACCGGAGCGTACCGGATCTGTATCCGGCAAAGGACCATCACATCGATAACACTCCCCAAAGCCTTCGGGGAGTAACCTTATCGCTACAACAACAACAACCCATACGTTACTAAAACTGTTTTTATATCATCGGTCAGACCTATTTTAGAATACGCTTCAATTATTTGGAATCCGCATTATCAGGTTCATTCTACCAAGCTAGAATCGGTCCAGAAACAATTTTTGCTTTTTGCTTTAAAACACCCAAAAAATCTTCCACCCTACTGCAACCGGTTAAAACTACTACAGTTATCCACGTTACTGCTTGGCCTCTAATTTATTGTAAAACTAAACTCTTTTTATATCATTGGTCAGGCCTTTTTTAGAATACGCTTCAATAATTTGGAATCCGCAGTAGTATGGAAATAGCGGTTCTACTCCAAATGGAAAAAGGAAAAATGAGAAAGGAAAAGTATATATCTTGATAATCTTGATAAAATTTAGTAGCCTTGTGTAAATATGTCGTTGGCATACTGAAAAATTTAACAAAGTCGTCCAAATACAATGTGAAAGATGCCACAGAGTTTAAAGAAAGAGTCAAAGGTACATATATTTACGATGATGAGAGTTTAGTGTCTTTTGACGTGGCTTCCTTGTTCCCCAGCATATCCGTGGATATTGCAATCCAAATCATTTCCTCGAAGTGGAATGATATCAAAGAATACACGTTGCTATCTAAAGAGTTATTTCTGAATATTCTTAAATTTTGCGTAAAAGAAAATATATATTTTAAATATAACGACAAAATCTACAACGGTCAGGAATGCCAATGGGCTCACCAGCCTCCCCAGTCATAGCGGACATAGTTCTGGAAGAACTGCTAACGGAATTCGAGGAAGAGTCAACAACCAAGCCACACCTGTTGACCAAATATGTAGATGACCTATTTGCCATCGTCAAAACAGATGAAATAGAAACCATGCTTGCACGACTCAATAGGTATTACAAAAACATACAGTTTACTATGGAGGTGGAAAAAGACAACGAACTCCCCTATCTGGACACACTCATCATTAGGAAAAATAATAAAATATATATTGATTGGTACAAAAAACCTACGGCTTCAGGGAGACTAATCAATTATAATTCAAAGCATGAACGTAAAACCATTATAAATACTGCGAAAAACTTTATTAGAAGGGTACTCACGATAAGTGAGAAAATGTTTCATAACAAAAATATTGCGATAATCAAGAAAACTTTAGAAGAAAATGATTTTCCCATAAATTTAATTAACAAGCTGGTCCGGAATTATCATGCCAATAATAAAAAAGAACATTTGAAAAAGGAGAAAGATTGTAAAATATACAAGTCAATCACCTATGTTCCCGGAACCTCAGAGAGGATCAAGATGTCGAATATATATGACAAAGAAAAATATGAAATAGCCTTTACATACAATAACACACTGCAACAAGTTTTCAGCAAAACTAAGGACAAAATTTCAAAACTGGAGAAATCTAACGTTATTTACAGAATTCCTTGCAACGGCGCCGGGTCCCACGTATGCGGGAAAGTATATGTGGGGACAACAAAATTGAAACTCAAGACAAGGATTTCCGCTCATCATCTAACATTAAATTAAGGAATAATGCTTCGGACAACAAGACGGCTTTAACATCCCACTGCAAAGACACAGGGCACTTCCCCGACTTCGATAATGTAACTATACTGGACAATGAAAAACATTACAGCAAACGATACACTTTAGAAATGCTACATATTTTGAACACCCCTAATGAAAAAAGAATGAACTTCAAAATGGACACAGACAATTGTGCGCAGTCTTACAGGAATTTAATTTTGAAGCAACAACACCACAAGGCGGTCATTTGAAATATTGTCAAATAGTTAAATGGGATGAAATATGTACATACATACGTACATATGTGTTAAGCTAAGTCTAGTTGTCATATCAATGTTGTTATTGTATACATGATTTTTGTTTACCCTTACTGTTCATGAAAATTGTTTATTTTTACGGGACTTTTCCAAATTGTTTATATTTTGATTTCTTCTTTTGTTTTTCTCAACCTCTTTGTAATTTTTTGGTCATATTCCCAATCAGTCGATCATACATGTCCATATGTGTAAGTCATATTTTGTTATTCATGTGTTCATATGTATGTTCTGTGTAATTAACTATTGTTATTGTTTTGTCTTCAGCCCTGATGATGACTTCAGACTGAAGTCGAAATATCGACCAAAATTAAAATTTATGAATATAAAACAAACAAAAAGGAAGTTTTATTCATTAACCGTTGCCTTTCAGCTCAACTAATCTACATAATTGGAAAAGTATATACATACTGACATACATGTGTGTGTTTGCGAGCATTCAACAATTTCGTCGCCTACATTTAGGCGCAAACGTTCTTAAGCTTAGAGCTTTCTGCATTTTGTATGGAAAAACTCGCAACATGTCTCACCAACTCATTATACGTTCTTCCGGTTTGTGTTCTGGCTGATCTATAAGAAAAAGCAAAGCTTTTTGTTTCTGTTCTGACTGCAAGCAAAAAAGAGCTTAGACGTTTTCAATGCAGGAGTGTATCGAGCTCAGATTTTAAAAGGGGGCCCTAAATTTTTAAAGGGCCCCAAATTTTTAAATGAACGCTCATATTTCTAATGAGACCTAGACTTCGCCCGAGCGTTTTTAAAGAGTTCCTTAGATTTCTAAAGAGCCCCTCGACTTTGTCTTGTATACATACTGACACACATGTATGTACGTTAGAATTTCATGAAGCCGCATAATTAGTTTTAAGATTTTTAACTAAAATGTATCTTTGTCATGAAATTGAAGGGTTCTTTTTCACACAGTTCTTCAGTTTTTTGCTTTGTATTTTAATAAAACGTCTGATTACAACCATTTAGGCATGACAGCATATAAATTATAAATTGTTTAATGTTTTATATTGGGAATAATGCGAAATACAATTACGTATATCTATTGTTTTCTTATATGAATTATCAGCAAATTGACAATACTTCTTTTGTAATCCATTTGATGAATATATAAATGACTCTGATAGACACGATCTCAATTCATTTATCATAGAATAAAAAAATATTCCATGTTCATCATCAATTAAGTCGCCATATTTTGTTAAAAACTTTTCTAAATATTTCGGGAAAGTCATTTGCTTCTTTTTTATTGTACTACTTGTTTGATACTGAATTATAATTTATAATCAACTTCATTGCAAATATTTTAAATAAATTCTACCTGTAAATATTTACTTTTTTCAAATAAACCTTTTTAAATAAATAAATAATTTTTTTTTAATTTTGTAAATATTCACGTAAAATATATAATTTCAAATTTAAAATATTTGTACATTTATAAATAAAACATTTGTTTTGAATAAATTTTATAAATCCATATAAAATTTTTGTCAAGTGCCTAATACGATATTTTATATTTGTATACAATTCCTAAAAATGCATTAAGTAGTTTATCTTCACATATTCGTTCAATATAACAACTAACATAATGTTTTTAATTGAAGTTCGAGCGCATCCCAAATCAATATTATCCTTTTAATTTCATCATCGAACCACTGCTGTATTAAAAACTTAAATTTTAGAATATCTACACCATTTTGAAAATTAACTTCAAATGAGGGAACTTTTTCCACCTTACCATTTAAAATAATTTTTCCAACATTTAATAACCCTTTAGTGGCTAAAATTTCATTTATAGGAACAGCTGCTACTGTTGGGCCACAAAAATCAATACAATTATTTACATTCTTGGAGATAGTTTTAGGTTCGGTGGCTTTTTGT
Organism: Eurosta solidaginis; assembly: GCF_040869045.1. Taxonomy (NCBI): domain Eukaryota; kingdom Metazoa; phylum Arthropoda; class Insecta; order Diptera; family Tephritidae; genus Eurosta; species Eurosta solidaginis. Next base: position 31,468,935 of record NC_090324.1, on the reverse strand, counting down.
ATAGAACCTTCTCTTAGGCCTACAATCCAAACTACATGTCATGACGGAATGAGATAGTTTTAGGTTCGGTGGCTTTTTGTATAGAACCTTCTCTTAGGCCTACAATCCAAACTACATGTCATGACGGAATGAGGTAGAATGGGACTAAGATTTTTAAAGGGGCTCAGATTTTTAAAAAGCCACTCGACTTTGTCTTGGCATTCCGATATACCGCCCGCCCCTTCCGTATGTATGTATGTACAAGAGAAATACTCAAACCATGCTGATAAGAAACCTTAACCGTCCAACATTGAAACATATTTCTATGTATATAAGAAAATAAATCCACATGCTGTATTTCATTTAATTAAATTCGTTATCAGTTTCCAAAAGTATAAAACATAGAAAACCGATCACTTCCCATTTACTTCAGCTTACAACAGTTTTAAACTAGCTACCCTTTCAGTTGAACTTTAGCCTGCGGTTCAAAAATCGGAGAAGAAAAAACAAAAAACTGAATTTTTTATTAATATATAGATCTCGAGCCGACAAAGGCATCAAAAAAAAGGAACCAAACATAATAAAAACTCTAGAAAAAAATAAAAAAAGTATGCTTTCGTTTGTGTGCGGGTATTAATTTAAATTTGAAGATTGAACATTTTATTTGTCTTTTTATTAGGTTTTAAGTTTGTATGTTCATACTTACACATATAAGTACATGAGAATTTTATAATAAACTAAAGGGCATCTTTTTAATGAATTTTGGATTTCTTTATCACAAAGTTTTGTATTTTAATAAAACGTGTTCTCACATTGATTACAACCATTTGGGCTCCTTAAACATGACAGCATATAAATTATACATTTTTTTAAATATGAAGATTGACATTTTATTTGTCTTTTTATTAGGTTGTAAGTTTGTATGTACATACTGACACAGACACATCCATCCATATACATACATTTAGAAAGATAAAGTAGCCTCAATGTATATAAATTGGACATCTTTTCGGTAAAAAATGTAGGAAATTTTTTAAAGCAGCTCAGCACTCATCTATATTTCAAGGGTAATCATTTTATAAGGATTTTCAACCGTGTTTAACCAGGATAACTTCTAATAAACCGTAATAAACTTTAATACTTATACATCGTTACTTCTTTAACACCGCTTCTTATTGTAGGTATATTCCACATTATGAATCAAGCTCTTAAGGATTTTAAATCAATTTCAAAGGAAAAAATCTCAAAAAAGCCAATATTGAAGGTGATTGATGTACCAATTAATAAAAAAATAAAAATGTATCCGTGTAGTTTTTGTGAAAAGACATATACTCAGAAGAAGAATTTAGATAGACATATTACAATGAAACATCAAGTTATAAAAGAACCCCAATTTTTTGCGAGCAATGTAAAATTCAAGTGAAAGGAAATGTATGGACAGCACACGTGAGAAAAAATATACATAAAAAGAATTGTATGTATAATGTAAATAGTAATGTTAAATGTATTAGTGTTATGTTTAATAATCGCATTGAAACATACGTTTTGGAAAACGATCAACGCAATGATTTAATTGTTGAAAATTATTTTGAAAAGCACTTTAAGGAATTATCTGAAAAAGCATGAAATCATCAAATTTAACTTTGAATTATTTTGTAAATATATTCAAATAAAAGAAAATATTGAAGAATTTGCTATAATGTCACACCAAACGTTAATGACTGAAGCATTTATGGAGAACACTATTGTTGTTGATATAATTAAGGAAAAGTTTAGTAAATTAATTGAAAAAATTAATACATTTTAAGAGCGAGATAGTGGTTGGAGTCTAAGTGAAATTATTCATCTAGAAGTAAACATATATAAATACCCACCAAATGGGTTGTACAACAGCACCAAATCTGCTTCCTGAAAACTTCCCGAATTAATTGCTTTATCGTATCTGGCTTTCATCTTGTCACTCATAGTCTTTGCTCGTTGCCTTACAAGATCGTGTATCTCTATCAGCTCTTCTTCCAAGACACCAGTGGATTTCTTGACATTTCTCTCCGCATCGGCATCTATCCCAAACTTCAAATCAGCTGGAAGTCCAAGGTCATTGCCAAAAATTACTTTTGCAGGGGCTTGGCCCGTTGTCCCATGCACTGCTGATCGGTAAGCCATCGAGAATAATGGTATGTGGGTATCCCACTCCTTATGGTACTTGTCTACTACTTTCCATAAATGTTCCTCCAAGGTTCTATTGAAACGTTCCACCATACCACGGGACTGAGGATGCAATGCAGTTGTCCGTGTTTTTCGAATGCCCAATGATTTACACATTTCTTCGAACACAGCTGATTCGAAATTCCTGCCTTGGTCAGAATGTAACTCCATTGGTACCCCATACCTTGCAACCCAATTGTTTATAAACACTTCTGCTACTGTTTCCGCTTCTTGATTTGGGATTGGGTATACCTCTGGCCATTAGCTGAAATAATCCATAAGCACCAGTACATATTTGTTTCCGCAGTTGTTAGTAGGAAATGGACCTGCGACATCCATAGCGATCCTTTCAAATGGCGCACCTGAGTTATATTGCTTCATCTGGCCATGACTTCGGGTTTTGGGCCTTTCGCTCTGCTGCAAACCTGCAGTTCGCAATCCACTCAGTGACCGACTGACGGCAACCAACCCAATAGAATCTCTGCTTAATTTTCTCGAGCGTCTTCGTGATTCCAAGATGACCTCCACTTGGACCATTATGCAGCTCGCTGAGCACGTCAGGAATCCTCTTTCTGGGAACAACTGTCAGTTTCTTCTTGCATTGACCATCCTCACTCTCCCACACTCGATGAATACAACCGGATATCAATTCTAAACTGTTCCACTGTGCCCAATATGACTTCGCAATGGGACTCTCTGCTGACATCTCCTCTCTGTTTGGTTTTTCGTTTCCTTCGAGCCCTTGCATAACATGTGACAGATCTGTATCTTTTAGCTGACACTTCCTTAGCTGTTCCTTGTCGCATTCATCTGTACATGTTATAGTCATTAGACATCTATAATGTTTTCTTTAGCCTCGGCCTTTGAACAGTGCTTGCATTCCAAACTACATGGCCTTTGTGACATTTCATCAGCATTTCCATTGGTACTACCTTTTCGATTCTCAATGGAAAAGTCATAGCTTTGTAGTCGCTCGACCCACCGTGTCAATTGTCCTTCCAGATTACGGAACTGCAGAAGCCATTTCAACGCTGCGTGATCTGTCCTGACGCGGAATCGTTGGCCGTAGAGGTATTTGTGAAAATGTATAATGTACTCTACCAATGCAAACAGCTCTCTCCGAGTAACGCAATAGTTCCTCTCTGGTTTTCCAATCGAACGGCTGTAATATGCAACTACCATCTCCTGTCCATAAACTAGTTGTGATAAAACGCCTCCTATAGCATATCCACTCGCATCTGTATCTAGAATAAAGGTTGCTCCTGGAATCGGATATGCCAACATTGGAGCAGTGCACAAACGCTCTTTCAATGTTTGGAAAGCCACTTCTTGCTTCTTCTTCCATTCAAAAGCTTTATTTTTCGTGTAAGCTCATGGAGGCTATGGGCTACGCTGGAAAAGTTTAGTACAACTCGCCGATAATATGTGCACAGCCCAAGGAAACTTCTTAATTCATGCAAGTTCTGTGGTCTTGGCCAATACTTTACTGCCTCTATGTTTTCATTCGCTGTACGGATAGCTTCTGTCGTTGCCTTGTGACCCAAATAATTTACTTCCTTTTTAAATAGCGCACACTTTTTGGGACTTAGTTTCAGACCAGCGCAAGCTATTCTCCGGAAAAGTTCCTCCAAGTTTTTAAGATGTTCATTGAAGTTCTTGCCCAATACGATGATGTCGTCCAGGTATACCAAGCATGTTTTCCAATGCAGACCTTTCAATGCCTGATCCATTAGTCTCTCAAAAGGAGCTGGTACATTACATTACAAAGTCCAAAAAGCATTACTCTAAATTGCCAAAGACCATCTCCGACGCTGAAGGCTGTTTTTTCTTTGTCTTCCTCCTTCACCTCCACTTGCCAGTAGCCACTTTTCAGGTCCAGTGTGGAAAATCATTTCGTACCAGAGAGCGAGTCCAGATTGTCGTCAATTCTTGGCATTGGGTAGCTATCCTTTTTCGTGACGTCGTTCAACTTGCGGTACTCCACGCAAAACCTCATTTTCCCATCCTTCTTCTTCACAAGTACCACAGGTGAGCTCCATGGACTAGCTGATGGTTCGATGACGCCGCTGCCGCTCATCTCTTGTACGATTTGACTCACAACTTCACGTTTTGCAAGTCGAACACTGGGAGGAGCTCGACGTATCGGCCTCGCGTCTCCAGTGTCAATTTGATGTTTCACAACATTGGTGCGGCCTGGTTTGGAACCATCCTGATCAAATATGTTTGCGTACTTTTGGGAGCAGTTGCTTTGACTTACTCTGATAATCTTCCTCTAGCCCCTCCGTCCATGCCGTGATTTGAAAGATCAGTATTACTAGATGAAACGTATTCCTGGAGCTGTTCACAGTTAATAATTACTTCAGCCTCTTGGCATCTTCCCAAAATAGCTCCTTTGGTACGTTTGAGTGGTGATTTGAACTCATTGAGTACTCTTGCCGGAATACGTCCATCTTGTTTTGTCATAGCCAGGGTTTTTCCAACAAGTATGTTCGGTGCTGATTTGTTTGTTGCTTCGAAAACCCACATTATGTTTGTCCCACAATCCCCATCAACATTTGCCCAGATGGCTGCTTCTGATTTTGGTGGTATTTGCTGACTCTCTTCCACCAGCACTCGTTTACTGCTGTAGCCTCTCTCGTAGCCGAAATTAAGTGGCACATCCATGTTCTTATATCGCATCGTCTTGCTTTGCATATCGATCTTAATTCCTTGGTCGATTAAGAAGTCCACTCCAATTCTGATTTCATCAACAATCTCTGCCACTATAAAGTTGTGTACTACCGTGACGTTCGCAATTGCGACTTCACGTGCTACTTCACCTAGAACCGTGGTGTCTTCTCCAGTGGCTGTACGCAATCTTGCTCCATGCAATGGTCTTATTTTCTTGTTGATTAAATCCGCTCGAATGATGGAATGAGATGCACCCGTATCTACAGTCAGTAAACGTTTCTTTCCATCCACATGTCCTCCGACAGTAAGATTGCTTGACCTTCTGCCAATTGGCGAGATAGAGATTATGGAGAATTTAATTGAGGGAGCCAGCTGTCGCCCCTTGCGGCTGACTCTCTTTAGTTTAACGATTGAGTGGACTTGGAGATTTGCTCATCTCCGTCAGCTCTGCGTTTACGGCCACCCAGATTGTTAGAACTATTAGGACCGGTGCTGCAATGACGTGCAATGTGGCCTGGGTTGCGGCACTTGAAACATTTCATAACTCCAGAGTTTTTCTGTTGTGATCCCTTCAGTGCTTCCAAAATTGTGTCCACCCAATCTGGCCTTCTACTTCGACACGATGGGCTTTGTACGCTGGCTTACTCAAAAGTGAGGCAATTTCCTGAGTCAGTGCATGGGATACCGTTTCAGCGAATGTTTGCTTTGGGTTCGCGTATGTGGCTCGCTTCGTTTCGAAGTCCCGTATGCCGTTTATAAAGCTCTGAATCGTTACCCTTTCAGTGTATTCCACAGGGGCGTCCGTATTTGCAAGATGAGCCAATCATTCAGCATCCGAAGGAAACTCCTGCAATATCTCATTTGCTTTTTGGTAACGGTTTTGCAACTCAATTTGGTATATCTGTTTTCTGTGTTCGCTTCCGTATCGCCGTTCTACAGCAGCCGTCAATGCTTCACAACTGTTACGTTCGTACTCTGGGATGGTCTTTAATATCTCAGCAACTTTATCTTCATCATTCCTGTTGTTCACTACTGCGGTCTTCTCAAACTGTAGCTTAAAGACCTGGAAAGGAACAGAACCGTCAAAGGATGGTGTTTTTACCTTTGGATTACTTGCTGAAACAGCTGCGCGATTTAATTGCAACTCCTGTATACGATCTCTCAAAGCATCCACATCAGCCTCGAATTTTTCTTCAAACTGCATTATTTTTTCGTCCATGCGCGCTTCGAGTTTTGATGATATACGCGCCTCTTGTGCTTCTAGTTGTACTGTTATGCGTGTCTCTTCTTCTTTCCGTTGAGTTGCCGTATATGTCTTTTGTTCTTCCAGCTGTGATGAAATTTGTGTTTCATGTGCTTCAATCTTCGCTGTTTTACGGTTCTCCTGCGATTCTAGTTGTTTGTCCATCTTGGATGTTATGCGTGTCTCTTGCGATGCCAGTTGAGATGACATTTGTGACGACATTTCTGAAATGCGTGCCTCCTGTGCTTCCATCTTGGATGTTAAACGTGTCTCTTGCGATTCCAGCGGAGATGCCACTGTCGATGTCTGAGCAGTTATTGCAGGCAATATCATGTTCAAGTCTGTGCTCGTAACTGTCTGCGTTGTTTCGTTTTTCTCTTTTGTTGTTGTCTCGTCGACATCAAGATGAAAGACATACTTTTCCACGTTAATTCCTTCTGCTTCCATTGCCTCTCGTAGTCGTGCCTGAAGTTCGAGTTTAATGCCGGTTGTATTCAATCCACGGCTCTCCAACTCTTTCTTAAGTTGCTGGATCTTCAATTCACTGAACCTTGCCATGTCCTTGTTGTCCTCTGGAATTTATTCAACAATTCCTCTTCTGACAGCAATTGTTACGAATTTAGTGCAATTCCTCTTATTTGCAACCTTTACTAACGTTCGTATCGCTAAACTGTTGAATAAATAACTCCAATATTTAAAAACGGAAAATGGCCTTTATTCAAGTACTTTCAAAATAACACTTTTATTGCTCGACAGATAGCGTGCTTAATCGAAACTGATTATCGCGCCTCTACTGTTGCTGCCTTTTATTCTCTCTGATTTCCTCGTTCGCATCTTCTAGGCGCTTCCATTTCCAGAATTTACTAGTTGGCCATCAGCTATCAAATTTCTCAGCTGTAACTACAGATGCACGATTTTATAGCTTCTCTCATTGCATACTTTCGGGAGTATCTCAGATATATGCATGTGGTTGTGCCTTGCTTCTCCGCTGCGTGTACGTACATATGTGTAGACATAATGATTGATTCGTTTATGTAGATACAAGCGACTGTCTGCTTTATTGTTGTTGTGACTTCATTTACTTAGCATCAGACTAGGGATGTGAGTATCACTTAGTATCACTAATATTCGTCACAATATATAGCGGGGTTGATGCTCCAAAACATTTTTTTAAAAGTGTTTTCGATGATATTTTAGATATTTACCACCTATATTTGAGTAAAACAGTTAGAATGCATCCATTAGCTACCAACCAACTTAGACGTCAAAAAAAACGAGGATATAGTTTGTCATATTTGTGGAATGGAACTTTTATTAAATAATAGGCTAGCAGACCATTGTCATTTAACTGGTGAATATAGAGGTACAGCACATAATAAATGTTATTTAAAATATCAGATATCAAATTTTACGCCAATATTTTTTCATAATTTGTCTAAATATGATTGCCATTTATTTATTAAAGAGCTGTCATTTGTAGAGGGAGATATAAATATTATTCCCTTAAACAAAGAGTTATATATTTCAATATCAAAGAGAATATATATTAATAATAAAAATACCATTGAACTTAGATTTTTAGATTCATTTCTATTCATGCCTTCTAGTTTAGACAGTTTAGCTAAGAATTTACATAATAATTATTTAGAAATAACAAAGGCTTATTTCCCTAACGAAAATCACTTTGATTTAATGAAACGTTAAGGTATTTTCCCATATGACTAATTAAATTCAGAAGAACGTCTCAACGAAACACAATTACCTGATCATTCACATTTTTTAATAAATTATCAAATGAATCGTGTATCATCGATGGTTATCAGCATGCACAAAATGTTTGGACAACATTTAATAGTTCCAATTTATTAGATTATTTTTTATTATATCTAAAAATAGATATGTTACTGCTCAGTGACCCCTGTGAATATTATACATCTCCAGTAGTATCTTGGGACGCAATGCTTAAAATAACTATAATAGAATTAGAATTGTTTACTGATGCAAACATCCATAATTTTATATTGTCGGGAATTAGAGGCGGGATTGTTCAATGTTACAAACGGCGTTCAGTTGCAAACAATAAATATTTAAGTGATTACGATGCGACTAAGTCTTCAAATTATATAATTTATTTAGATGTTAATAATTTATATGGTTATGCTATGTCACAACATCTCCCTCATAATAATTTTGAATGGATTGAAAACGTAGAGGAGTTCAACGTTTTTAGCTTACCAGAAGATTCTTAAGTCGGATATATATTAGAAGTAGATTTAGATTATCCCATAACCACTCACAATATTCATAATGATTTATCATTTTGTTTTGAAAATAAAAAAGTTGGCTCAATGAAAAACTCAAAGTTGGTTGGTGATTTGAGAAACAAAATAAAAAATATTATTCATTATAGAAATTTACAACAATGTATTAAACATGGACTTGTATTAAAGAAAATTTATAGAATTCTACAATTTATTCAACCAGATTGGTTAAAAAAATATAATGATTTAAATAATTATCACAAAACATTAGCAGCAAATAAGTTTGAAGAAAATTTCTTTAAATTATTGAATAATGCTTTGTATGGGAAAACTATGGAAAATGTAGATAAAAGAGTAGATGTTAAATTAGTACAAGATTGGGAAATACTAATATTGGGGGAAGAGGTAGGAAAAAATTAGGCGCTAGGGCCTTAATAGCAAAATCAAATTTCCATAGTCTAAGCAAATTTTCTAATTATATAATAGCAATTAAATTGAAACAAGTGTCAACTCTGTACAATAAACCGATACATATTGATTTTACCGTATTAGAACTTTCTAAATTTAAATTGTATAGTTTCCATTATGATTATATCAAAGAGAAATATAAAAATAATATTGCTTTGAATTATATGGATACTGATTTATTCATTTATGATATTCAAACTGATGACTTCTATAATGATATTCGTGATGATATTTCAAAAGTTTTCGATACTTCCTCATATCCAATAGAAAACATTTTTAATCTTCCCCAGTTGAATAAGAAAGTTCTAGGTATAATGAAGGATGAATGCAATGGGAAGATAATAAAAGAATTTATAGGTTTAAGAGTTAAAATGTATTCATTTAGAATTGATAACGATATAAATCAAACTTAAAAAATTAAGGAAATAAAAAGTGTGTAAATTCTACATTGAGTTTAAGTGATTTTAGAAAATGTCTGTTGGAAAATAAATTGTATAATGCATCATTGTATACATTTGGATTTAAATTACATACGGTTTATACACAAAATATTTATAAAGTAGCTCTAGGCAATATGGAATATAAGCGAATTGTACGAGAAAATCATATTGATACCTATGCTTATGGTCATTTCGAAACCTTATAGTAGATAGTACTTTACTTTAATACATTTAATATGATCATATGTATTTTACAAACGGCGATGGTTACAAGGACATGTTTCTGAATTTCACTTCTTCATCAGCTAGCTAGCGGGACATTCATATGGCTTAACAGCTAAAAGGCTTGGACTGATATGAATGTTGGAGATTCGAGTTCAACGCTCAGCTCCCGAAAAGCTAGCTGCTGAAAAAGTGAAATTCAGAAACATGTCCTAGTAACCATCGCCGTTTGTAAACTTACAATTTTTCTCTAAAAAGTATTACTATAAGGTTTCGAAATGACCATAAGGATAAGTATCAATATGATTTTCTCGTACAATTCGCTTATATTCCATATTGCTTAGAGCTACTTTATAAATATTTATTGTATAAACCGTGGCGGCCACCGTGGTGTGATGGTAGCGTGCTCCGCCTATCACACCGTATGCCCTAGGTTCGCACCCCGGGCAAAGCAACATCAAAATTTTAGAAATAAGGTTTTTCAATTAGAAGAAAATTTTTCTAAGCGGGGTCGCCCCTCGGCAGTGTTTGGCAAGCGGTCCGGGTGTATTTCTGCCATGAAAAGCTCTCAGTGAAAACTCATCTGCCTTGCAGATGCCGTTCGGAGTCGGCATAAAACATGTAGGTCCCGTCCGGCCAATTTGTAGGGAAAATCAAGAGGAGCACGACGCAAATTGGAAGAGAAGCTCGACCTTAGATCCCTTCGGAGGTTATCGCGCCTTACATTTATTTTTTTTTTATAAACCGTATGTAATTTAGATCTAAATGTATACATTGATGCATTATACAATTTATTTTCCAACAGACATTTTCTAAAATCATTTAAACTCAATGTAGAAGTTACACACTTTTTATTCCCTTAATTTTTTTAGTTTCATTTATATCTTTATCAATTCTAAACGAATACATTTTCGCTCTTAAACCTATAAATTCTTTTATTATCTTCCCATTACATTCATCCTTCATTATACCTAGAACCTTTTTATTCAACTGAGGAAGATTAAAAATGTTTCCTATTGGATATGAGGAAGTATCGAAAAATTTTGAAATATAATCACGAATATCATTATAAAAGTCATCAGTTTGAATATCATATATGAATAAATCAGTATCCATATAATTCAAAGCAATATTATTTTATATTTCTCTTTGATATAATCATAATGGAAACCATATATTTTAAATTTAGAAAGTTCTAAAACGGTAAAATCAATATGTATCGGTTTATTGTACAGAGTTGATACTTTTTTCAATTTAATTGCTATTATATTATTAGAAAATTTGCTTAGACTATGGAAATTTAATTTTGCTATTAAGGCCCTAGCACCTAATTTTTTTCTACCTCTTCCCCCAATATTAGTATTTTCCCAATATTGTACTAATTTAACATCTACTCTTTTATCCAATCTGATTGATTAAATTGTAGAATTCTATAAATTTTCTTTAGTACAAGTCCATGTTTTACATTGTTGCAAATTTCTATAATGAATAATATATTTTATTTTGTTTCTCAAATCACCAATCAACTTTGAGTTTTTCATTGAGCCAACTTTTTTATTTTCAAAACAAAATGGTAAATCATTATGAATATTTTAAGTTATGGGATAATCTAAATCTACTTCTAATATGTATCCGACTTAAGAATCTTCTGGTATGCTAAAAACGTTAAACTCCTCTATGTTATCAATCCATTCAAAATTATTATGAGGGAGATATTGTGACATAGCATAACCATATAAATTATTAACATCTAAATAAATTATATAATTTGAAGACTTAGTCGCATCGTAATCACTTAAATATTTATTGTTAGCAACTGAACGCCGTTTGTAACATTGAACAATCCCGCCCCTAATTCCCGACAATATAAAATTATGCATGTTTTCATCAGTAAACAATTCTAATTCTATTCTAGTTATTTTGAGCATTGCGTCCCAAGATTACTCTGGAGATGTATAATATTGACAAGGGTCTAGTCGATAAATTCCTTTACATAATTTTCTAAAATTTTCAAAAATGCAACTGAGCAGTAACAGATCTACTTTTAGAATAAAAAATTATCTAATAAATTGGAACAATTAAATGTTATCCAAACATTTTGTGCATGCTGATAACATCGATGCTACACGATTCATTTTATAATTTATTAAAAAATGTGAATGATCAGGTAATTGTGTTTCGTTGAGACGTTCTTCTGAATCTAAGTAGTCATATGGGAAAATACCCTTAAAAAAAAAAAATAAATAAAAAAAAAAAAATACCCTTACGTTTCATTAAATCAAAGTGATGTTCGTTAGGGAAATAAGCCTTTGTTATTTCTAAATCATTATTATGTAAATTCTTAGCTAAATTGTCTAACCTAGAAAGCATGAATCGAAATGAATCTAAAAATCTAAGTTCAATGGTATCTTTATAACTAATATATATTCTCTTTGATATTGAAATATATAACTCTTTGTTTAAGGGCATAATATCTATATCCCCCTCTACAGATGACAGCTCTTTAATAAATAAATGGCAATCATATTTAGATAAATTATGAAAAAATGTTGAAGTGAAATTTGATATCTGATATTTTAAAGTACGTTTATTATGTGTTGGACCTCTATATTCACCAGTTAAATGACTATTATTTAATAAAAGTTCCATTCCACAAATATGACAAACTATATCCTCGTTTTGACGTCTAAGTTGGTTGGTAGTTAATGGATGCATTCTAACTGTTTTACTCAAATATAGGTGTTAAATATCTAAAACATCATCGAAAATACTTTTAAAAAAATGTTTTGGAGCATCAACCCCGCTATATATTTTAAAACGATTAAGTTGGTTATTATATGAGCACTTATTAAAATAACAATAGGCATAAGGAATATGTTCTTGTACACATTGAGTCCTACTAGAATTTTGAATATCTATAGGTGTTAGGATCCATTCGAAATATAGTAAATGGTACATCTAATTGCTTTTTGAAATTTTCAAATTTTAGTATTCTTTTCTCAGGTGTAGGCATGCGTGTTAAAATTTTTCTACAATGCTTTTTATGGGTTAGTTATTTTTCTTCCTTATCAAAATGTATTAGACATGTATTGCAAAAATATAATTTATGCACATATCTTGTAACTTGATACCTCATTAATCTACTTAAATTTTTTATCCAAATGGCTTTCATTGAAATCAACACTGTATAAATAAATAAGATTAATGTGATGCGATTTTTCTTCTTTTGTTAAATAATAGGGGCCTACTACCAAATTGTCTTCTATACCAAACACATTTACACTAATATCTGGATTATTTGATTCAAATATTTCAATATCTTTTATTTGTAATGGGAAATTTAAATTTTCAAAATTGAGTACTTTATCATTAATTAAAGTTATAATGGAATCTTGGATATTTCTAATGTGATATGAAGAACACCTTTCTCCATGTTTTGAGGGTTGATAAAGAGATTATGGCATACTTAAAGCAATATATATCATTGTTCACAATATTAATACAAGCTTTTTTATCAGCTATTACTTTTGGTAGTGGTATATACAATGAACCTCTAGCTGGTTGGTATTTATTTATGTTTATTTCTAGATGAATAATTTCACTTAGATTCCAACCACTATCTCGCTCTTGAAATGTATTCATTTTTTCAATTAATTTACTAAACTTTTCCTAAATTATATCAACAACAATATTGTTCTCCATAAATGCTTCAGTCATTAACGTTTGGTGTGACATTATTGCAAATTCTTCAATATTTTCTTTTATTTTAATATATTTGCAAAATAATTCACAGTTAAATTTCATGTTTTCATGCTTTTCTATAGACTTCTGTAAAAGTTCAGATAATTCGTTAAAGTGTTTTCAGAGAAATTTTCAACAATTAAATAATTGGGTTGATCGTTTTCAAAAACGTATTTTTCAATGCGATTATTAAACATAGCACTAATACATTTAACATTACTATTTACATTATACATACAATTCTTTTTATGTATATTTGTTCTCACATGTGCTGCCCATACATTTTCTTTCACTTGAATTTTACATCGCTCGCAAAAAATTGGGTTTTTTTTATAACTGGATGTTTCATTGTAATATGTCCATCTAAATTCCTCTTCCGAGTATATACCTTTTCCTTTAGGGGGTTAAGATACTTGGCTTGGATATCATAAGTGGTTTCAGGCTCTGGATCAGGGACTGATATCAGTCTTAGACCGGCCATAGTGACGAATGTCACGCGTGATTAGTTATCACGTCCTGCACGAGGTGCCCCTGCTTCTACTGATAATGGCGGATCTAGAGAGGACAACTCGATAAAACCCGCACCCCTTGAGTCATTGTGCCGAGCTCAGGGGAGGGAGAGTCAAGATCGGTACACAACGGTGACGAACTGGACTGTTTAAGGACTTTGATTTCACTTTACATTTTGACTTGATGACATTGGGCTGGTAGGTGCGGTATTCTGCCACTTTAGTAGGTCGGGGTGAAACCCTACCAAAATGGCTGGTAGGCTAATGCTGCACCTGCCCACGTCCCGTTAAAACCGTGGCGGGCCTCAAGGTACGTTCCGGCTCCGTCGCCGTTAAGTTGGTGGTGTAGGTGCGGTTGAAGATTTTCCCGCTTCGCGTCCGGTCTGGCTCTGAACGCATTACTCATAAGGTAATGCGTCAACCCTCGCGTGGCCTCCCTGCGTAGCATAGATAACCACGAGATCGTTAAAGGGCGACTACACAATCGGCTCCGGATAGCGGCCTTGAGGGGGGACTTTTTTAGAATGGACAATACTAATACGAATCCGCCAAGGATGGGGTGCGGAAGAAGAGCGCTTTTGATGGAAATCCGTCAAATCAATCTTAAGCACTCTAAGGCGGCTTCCGCAAATTTGTTGCTCTGCCTTGAAAAAGGCGGAGTGGATATAGTCCTTGTCCAGGAGCCGTGGCTGAGTAGTAACGGCAGTAAGATTTCTGGATTAAGGACTGGAAAATTCAACACCTTGGTGCATGCGGAGGCAAGTAGGCCTAGATCCTGTGTGCTTGTTAAAAAAGAGATTAAAGCTTTTATTCTCTCTAATTTCAGCAATGCTGACGTAACCACGGTCTGCCTCGAGCGAGGAAGTAATGAAATGTGGGTGGTCTCAGCGTACATGCCCCACGGGGACGTAGTGGGACCACCACCTGCGATACTGGGTGAAATCACCGCTGAAGCAAGGCGGAGAGGTGTTGGCGTGATCATCGGTGCCGATGCAAATGCCCATCATAGCATTTGGGGAAGCTCGGATACCAACACTAGAGGTGAGTCTTTATTTACTTTTATTGTAGATGAGGGACTTTGTATATGTAATAGGGGGAATGACCCGACTTTTATTACTGCGTTAAGGGAGGAGGTCCTGGACCTCACCCTGGTTAGTAGAGAACTGGAAGGTCGGATATCTGGATGGAGGGTTCTCAACGAGCACTCCTTCTCTGATCACCGATATATTCAGTTCTCAGTGAACGAAGAACGTCCCGGTAAAATATCTTTTAGGAACCCTAAAAGTACTAACTGGGACTTGTATTGTAGGAAGCTGGGAGAGCTACTGCCTGCGGTGCCTATCATTAGTTCGGGCCTGTCCGAATCTGAGATAGACGTTCTGGTGGAAAACTTCACCTCGGCAAGCAATAGCGCCTTTCAGCTGTCCTGCCCATTGAAAACTTACAGGGGGAAGGGCAAGCCGCCCTGGTGGTCGGATTCTCTTGACGACCTAAGAGCGTCCAGTCGGCGGCTCTTCAACAGAGCCAGGAGGAGTAAATTACCCTCGGACTGGGAGCTCTATAAGGTGAGTCTGGGGATTTATAAATATGAAATAAGGATAGCCAAGCGAGATGCATGGCGAAGCTTCTGCGAAAACGTAGAAGGCTGCAATGAATCCGCGAGATTTAGAAAAATACTCTCTAGGAACCCCGCTCCTCTGGGGTATCTGAGAGATGATGGTGGGGACTGGTCGATGAGTAGCGAGGAGTCCCTAAGGCTTTTACTGGACAATCATTTTCCCGATGTCCGAGTTGCGCAGGGATCTTCGCCTGCATGGTCGGCGGTCGTTGGCCATGCAGAAGTGCCTGCCATTCCAATACGGGAAAGTCAGATAACCTGGGCTATAGGGTCGTTCAAGCCCTATAAGTCTCCGGGCCCGGATGGAATCATTCCTGCGCAGCTTCAAAGGTCTTTGGGGATTTCCTGCCGCTGGTTGGCCATCATATATACTAACTGCCTCAGGCTTAACTATATCCCGAAGTCTTGGCACACGGTTAGGGTTATTTTCATTCCGAAGGCCGGCAGAAGCTCTCATGTATCACCTAAGGATTTCAGGCCAATCAGTCTCTCGTCGTTTCTTCTTAAGACGTTTGAGCGGTTGATTGACCTGTACCTACGGGAAAGGATACCTCGGGGGTTACTGTCGGCTTCACAACATGCGTACTGCAAGGGCAGATCGACGGAAACAGCTCTCCATTCGATTGTAAAGAAAATAGAGGGGTCCCTAGAACACAAAGAGTATGCTCTGGGTGCCTTTCTAGACATCGAGGGAGCTTTTAACAATGTCTTACCGGGGTCAATCGAAAGAGCTCTGGTGGCTTTAGGAGTCGAGGCGGCTCTGGTTGAATTTATTAGCAAACTTCTATGCGGCAGAATTGTCGCAGCGGAGTGGGGAGGGGCCATAATTAAGAGGAAGGTGTGCAGGGGCACGCCACAGGGGGGTGTCCTATCTCCTCTCCTCTGGGTTGTGGTAGTCAACGAGCTTCTTGTGGAGCTGGAAGCCAATGGTTGTCGGGTGGTTGCCTATGCAGATGACCTCGCTATCCTAGTCAGAGGCAAATTTCTGGGCGCCCTGCGCGATGTTCTTCAGGGCTACCTGGATACTGTGGCTAGGTGGGCTGAATCATGTGGATTGGCGGTCAACCCGGGAAAAACGGAATTGGTCCTTTTCACAAGAAGATATAAGGTGCCCGATTTCAGAACTCCCTCGATTGCAGGGGTACCGTTGGTACTTTCTGATAGGGTTAAATATTTGGGGATTGTTTTGGACAAGAAACTGTCCTGGAGACCCAATGCGGAAGATCGGGCCAGGAAGGCCGCCATTGCCTTGTACTGCTGCAGAGGAGCTATCGGAAAGAGATGGGGACTCTCGCCAAGAATAGTACACTGGCTTTATGAGATGGTGGTCAAACCGATTCTGCTATATGGGGTGCTGGTCTGGTGGAAAGCACTGGACACGGCGAGCACCTCCAAAATGTTAGTGTCAGTGCAACGGACGGCGCTGATCGGTATCAGTGGCGCTCTCAGAACAACGCCTACCTTGGCACTGAACGTCATGCTGAACATATACCCAGTAGATATTGCGGGAAAGGCGGCCGCGGCAAGGTCGTTGGTCAGGCTTCGTGATATGGGATATAGACTTTCTGACCGCGGACACTCTAGCCTTCTTACCAGTTTCGACTTCATCCCGGACAGAACGGACTACTGTATGCCGATAACAGCTCCCTATACAACCTTCACCCCAGTTATTCCAGAGAGAGAGGATTGGAGAAGAGGAATTATCTGGGGCATGGGACCGGTTAACTTGTTCACGGATGGGTCAAAGCTGGATGGAAAGGTTGGTGGGGGGGTCTTTTGTCAAGAGCTAAATTTAAGCCGCAAGTTTAAGTTGGCTGATCACTGCAGTGTATTCCAAGCGGAAATTGCTGCGATTAAGGATGCGGTGGATGGAATGCTATCCAGTGCTACCACGGTTAGGGAATTTAACATCTACTCTGATAGCCAATCGGCTATCAAGGCCTTGAGCTCAACTACAGTGCGATCGAGGGTGGTCTGGGAGTGCCTGACCTCGCTTGCGATTGCATCGAATTATTTTACAATTAAGATTATCTGGGTCCCGGGCCATAGTGATATCCCGGGTAACTGTCAAGCGGATCTCTTAGCCCGCATCGGTACAACTGAACCGGATGAAGATGGCTGTAGGGACTTCGGGATCCCGCTGGCCACCTGTGGATTGCTCCTCCATAGCTGGGCCTCGAATCAGCTCAGCAAACGTTGGGCGGATACCACGTCTTGCAGGGTAGCAAGATCTTTCTGGCCGAAAGTGGATGGCAGGAGGTCTGCTGAAATAATTGGGTTCACTAAGGCTCACCTATCAATGGTCATTGGGGTTTTGACAGGGCACTGTCCCATGGGTATCCATGCGGTACGTCTCAATATACTGGAAACTCCATCCTGCTGCAGCTGTATGGAGGATGATGAGGTGGAATCACCAAATCACTTTATGCTTGATTGTCCAGCTTTTGCCAGAATTAGGCGAAAGTACTTCGGTCGCGACTCACTTGGATCTCCCGAGGATATATCCAAAGTTGAGATCGGTATCATTCGGAGCTTTATCGTTGCTACCCAACGATTCTCTAAGTAGCTGGATCTAGGTCACCGTTATTTTTGGTGTATGTGGTATCACAACGGACCTTCGTGTTGTCCAAGTGAGCTATCCTTATCAGGGCAGCTACCACCTAACCTATCCTATCCTATATACCTTTTCACAAAAACTACACGGATACTTTTTTATTCTTTTATTAACTGGTACATCAATCACCTTCAATATTGGCTTTTTTGAGCTTTTTTCCTTTGAAATTGATTTTAAATCCTTAAGAGCTTGATTCATAATATGAAATATACCTACAATAATCAGCGGTGTTAAAGAAGTAACGATGTATAAGTATTAAAGTTTAATACGGTTTATTAGAAATGATCCTGGTTAAACACGCTTGAAAATTTTTATAAAATGATTTTCATTGAAATATAGATGAGTGCTGAGCTGCTTTAAAAAATTTACTATATTTTTTACAGAAAAGATGTCCAATTTATATACATTGAGACAAGTAGCCCTTGTCTTTCTAAATGTATGTATATGGAGCATCTGTTCCTGTAAACGAAATCTAACCACTAAAGGGTTATTAAATGTTGGAAAAATTAATTTAAATGGTAAGGTAGAAAAAGTTCCCTCATTTGAAGTTAATTTTCAAAATGGTGTAGATATTCAAAAATTAAAGTTTTTAATACAGCAGCGGTTCGATGATGAAATTAAGGAGGATAATATTGATTTGGGATGCGCTCGAACTTCAACCAAAAAACATTATGTTAGTTGTGATATTGAGTGGATATGTGAAGATAAATTTATTAATGAATTTTTAGGAATTGTATACAAATATAAAGGTATCGGTTTTGCTCGTATTAGGCACTTGACAGAAAGGTTATATGGATTTATTAAATTTATTCATAGCAAATGTTTTATTTATAAATGCGCAAATATTTTAAATTTGAAATAATATAGTTCATGTTAATATTTAAAAAATTAAAATAAAAATTGTATTTATT
Organism: Eurosta solidaginis; assembly: GCF_040869045.1. Lineage (NCBI taxonomy): Eukaryota > Metazoa > Arthropoda > Insecta > Diptera > Tephritidae > Eurosta > Eurosta solidaginis. Next base: position 31,450,054 of record NC_090324.1, on the reverse strand, counting down.
TATTTAAAAAGGTTTATTTGAAAAAAATAAGTATTTGCAGGTAGAATTTATTTAAAATATTTACAACGAAGTTGATTATAAATTCTAATTCAGTATCAAACAGGTAGTACAATAAAAAAGAAGAAAATGACTTTCCCGAAATATTTAGAAAAGTTTTTAACAAAATATGGCGACTTAGTTGATGCTGAACATCGAATATTTTTTTATTCCATGATAAATGATTTGACATCGTGTCTATCAGATTCATTTATATATTCATCCAATGTATTACACAAGAAGTATTGTCATTTTGATGATAATTTATGTAAGGAAACAGTAGATATACGTAATTGTATTTCGCATTATTCCTGATATAAAACATTAAAAAATTTATTTTTTATATGCTGTCATGTTTAAGGAACCTAAATGGTTGTAATCAGACGTTTTATTAAAATACAAAGCAAAAAACTGAAGAACTGTGTGATAAAGAACCCTCAATTTCATGACAAAGATACACTTTAGTTAAAAATCTACAAACTAATTGTGCGGCTTCATGAAATTCTCACGTACCTACATACATATATGTCAGTATGTATACAAGACAAAGTCTAGGGGCTCTCTAAAAATCTAAGGGACTCTTTAAAAACGCTCGAGCTAAGTCTAGGGTTCATTAGAAATATGAGGGGTCATTTAAAAATTTAGGGCCCCCTTTTAAAATCTGAGTTCGATACACTCCTGCATTGAAAACATCTAAGCTCTTTTTTTCTTGCAGTCAGAAAAGAAACAAAAAGCTCTGCTTTTTCTTATAAATCAGCCAGAACACAAACCGGAAGAACGTATAACGAGTTGGTAGGGTGAGACATGTTCCGAGTTTTATCATACAAAATGCAAAAAGCTCTATGCTTAAGAACGTTTGCGCCTAAATGTAGGCAACGAAAAAAACACCTACCAGGGATCCTTCAAAAAATCTTCCCCCTACTGCAACCGGTTAAAACTACTACAGTTATCCACGTTATTGCTTGGCCTCTAATTTATTGTAAAACTAATAAGAGGGTTGATAAATAGTCCATTTTTGCTGGGTGAAATCCAGATTAATGTTCCAATTAGGCCATCTAGACATTTTCTTTAAATTTTTGTAGCTACATGCAGATCGAATTATGAAATGCACGAACCACTTCGCTGTTTATGTCATGATTTTAAAAAATACTGTAAAAATTTTGACGCCTGTGACTCGTTTCTTAGTATTAAATAATACCTTTTAACTACATTAAATTTGTAATTTGAAATGTAGCAAAGAACGTTAACCGTGATATTACTGTTCAACTCTCTATTGCAAATATGAAAGTACATGCCTGTTATTGGAAATTTGTTTGCAAACTTTTGATTTGCTCATTATTTTTATATGTATGTACTCAAATTTATTCTGTATATATTTTAAATTTTATATTTTATTTATAAATTTTATTCTGTATAAATATTGTCTACTATTAATTTGCTCTATTGTTGTCAATGTCATAAATTCACGTGTGCCCCTTACTGGGCAACCAGCTCCCTCATGAGTACTTTGTGTAAGGTTTTTTTGAGATATTCACAAGAATTCGTTTACAACATTTTAATTTCTGCATACGTCTAAGTTTTGAATTTTAAATTTTCAAGCGTTTAATTAGGTACTTTCACTTTATTTCACTTTATTTCACTTAGTCAATGGACTTAAATCCTTACAGACTATGATACAAACTAAAGTTAAGAGATAGTTATTTGAAAAATAATACATAATACTTAGGAAGCAGATTTTAACATATTTAGCAGTTTCGCTTTTGGAGCAGAAAAGTCTAGATTTACAACAGTACTGATAGAGTTAAACTCACGGAGAGCACGAGCAATTGGAGCATTACTGGAATAGTGGGTTTTAAAATTTTCACAATAAAATGTATAAAAACTGCGAAGACACCTCCGAGGAATATTAAATCGAATCCTATCCAATAAATATGGACAGTCAACGAACCCATTAATAATATCATACGTAAATGACAAGCAGAGTATTGATCTGCGATTATCTAAAGACTTAAGGCTTAAAAGCATAAGTCGCACAGAGTAGGCGGGTATAGGATCAGAGAAGTTTAATGGACGAAGGGCATATTTGAGAAAAATTTTTTGTATTCTTTCAATTCTGTGTACCGTGGGTACATGCTTGCCACATATGTATGCCAACATCCAAACTGTCCTCCCATATATGTATATATTTTTTTTTGTAAAGTACCTTTAGTTTGCTCAAATATCTTTACGCAATTATTTTTGTGTTCAGGTGTGTATGCACGTGCATATGGGCAACACTACCTTCATGCAAATTTAGTTTTTTTTGTCTTTAAACTTCATGAGTTGAGTTCGATCGTTTTCTGTAGAACTTTTATTAGAGTCTGTGAATACCATTATAAGTAGAGAAATCTAAAAATTTAGTGTATATTAAACACATCTTCTAATATCGTAGAGTTCATTTTTTGAACATATGTTTTACGATGTCACTTTGCCCATATGATTTTAAGCTGCACGCTTAGCTCTCAACCATTTCCGTAAGAAACCCATCTGTCTTTTCCTTCGGAACCAGCATGCAGAGTACATCACATCCAGTAAGTCTTATTTAATGTCGATCGAATTTGTAATATGAAATTAACTTTGTGAGTGTAGAGTTATCTACTTTCATCGCGGTTCGGCATAGTTTAATTGAAGAAGAAAAAAAAAAAGAAACCATCCTGCACTATACCCGTAAAAGCAGCCACCTTTCCCTAGGAATTATTCACTGAGTGGTAAGTTTTTTCAATAACAATTTCCAAAGTTCAGTGAGATTACTAGTGGGGACTCTATTTTAATTAAATTGTTTCCAATAGTTATTGTGAAGTGCGAACAAATAAAATCCTTCTAATTGTGAAATACCTACAACATCCCTGCGTTTTGGTTATCCAAAGTAAGGAAAAGGCCAAGTCTTCAGCCAAAACCATATTATTTCACAGCCATCAAGACTCCATAAGCGGTACTACATAAGTGGACAGCGAAAAGAAAAAACTCCGAAAATCCACGCAAAAAAATTTTGGAAACAGATAAATATATCATACATTTTAAATTAACCTCGAAATTACAAACACCACTTAAACATAATCTCTATAGGAAGAAAATAATTAATACCTTTCTGTCGTGGAAAGGTATAAAATATACCAGCGTACTTGTATGTAGCTGAGTATATCTGAAAGACTACAAGATCTTTGGAATTTTTTTTCTTCCATTATCAAATTTGTGCCATACGTTGTTTTCTTTGCGTTTAAAAATCAGTTTCCTATATACATAAATATAATAAAAGAACATACGTATTAAAACCTATAGTTCCAGAAAAAAAAAAGAAAGAAAAAAACAAACCCTATTCAAAAATTAAATAACTAAATACTTTTCTGAATTTTTTTTTCTAAATTATGATACATTTTTTTAAATAATCTACTGATTCAGTAATTTTTTCGGTAAGCGAATGAATCGCATATGTTTGTAAGGAATATGTGCATTTATATGATATACATATAATTAACGCATCTAATATATATTTAATACATTATTCGGATATCCCTTCAAAAAAAAAAAAAGGACTTTAAAGCTTTAATACCATCTCTTTTGCATAAAAGACATATATATATACATATATATATATATTTAAGTAAAACATATATACATATTATATCAAAATCACACATACCTAAATAAGAAGAAATAAATTAAAGAAGTATACTTTTGTTAGTATAGATACCTAATTTAGTTATACCTGCATAATATCGTTTAAGTTTTTTGTTGTAACCATGTGGGTCCAACCCACATGGTAGCAACCCTAACTTAACTCAACATATTACCGATTTACTTTTTGATTGTTCTTTAAATTTGTCAGAGAGATATTATAAGACAGTCTTCATTCATAAATTCCTTTGTTTATTTTGGGTTTGCAACATTATGTGCACAAAGCTCCTCCCATTATCTCTCTGATTTTAACTCCCAACTACAGTGCAATCCCTAATAATTAGGACATCCTAGATTTTTGTTTGGTCTACGATTTTTTTTTACATCGAATTGAATCAATATTTCTATTAGAATGAGTCCATAAATATATTTAAATTGAAAAGTAAGAACAAGCGAATTTATAGCTACAACAACAGTCATCGTCATCATGCTGCGATCACAAGCGAGGAGGCCTTCAACGCTACGTGGGATTACTGCATTGCAGATTATTGGTGAGTGATGATTCAAATTGTGTCATTATTCCTTTTGCTATACGCCACTGTCTTATTCCTTTATACATAAATGTGTTCATACATATGTGAGTAATAGTTGTTTTTTTTGCTTCCTAAGAATAAATTTGGGAGTGTACAAAACTTCACATATGTATGTATGTATGTGAACACGTAAGTGAATGCAATTTGTTTTGGTTTAGCAAATTCCATCTCTCTGTTTTTGTGAGGTAATAAACTCTCGCGGAGCCTCATTTTTTTCTATTTTTTTTGTTCGCTCTATTTTTGCGAAACATATGACCGTATATATGTGTAAATATATGTAATTAAAATTTCAAGATCAAGGCCAAAAACCATATGTTGAGGTAGGTCAGGAATTTAATATTTAAATACCCACAAAAAAATTATGGTAGCATAGTAAGCCAAAATAATGATATGCGAAATCAAAGTATCGAAACCTAAACCTTGTTAAATTTTTACGTGAATTCAAATTTAAACGCAAAAACTCGATTTGCTTATTTAAATTGGTATTATTATAAGCATTTTCTTTTGTTTGTTTAAATAATGGATTGAACATATGGTCTGTATATACTTGAGGTAATAAACGTTGTTATTATGAGCTGCTAAATACTCTGTTTGGTCTGATTCTGATGGAAATGTAGGTGGTACAATGGGGCGTCTTCAACACCAACGATGCCATGGTAGGGTGGGTTAGGAGCAGCCGAAAACCATATACGGACGAGCTGCAAGTAAGGTGGTAGGAAGACGTGGTTTTCAGTTAGGCACTTTTAGGCTTATAGATAGTAGGTTTCCCTCAGTGTGCAAATATTGTAGTTTATTTTGTTATGGCGTTAGGCTTGGGAAGAGCAAGCTAGAGCGTGTGATTGTGTATAGGAACCCACGAAACTGAAGCTCCGGGTTGAGCCAGTGCACACGCCGCAGTCACATGATGAGGTCACTAGCGCTCCTCACAAATCTCTTATAGGATACACCAGCTAGCGATGTCATAACAGAAAAAATGGCGCCCAACGTGGTGGGGCTCGACCGACATCGTAAGACACTACTGAATTACAACTTTTAGTAGTTTGAATCACCAATGGTCACCCCAAGTATTATTCCCTCTTGGAATACAGTTTTTGTCCATCTGTGATTTTTTGTCTTTATTTTATATCGACATAGATACGTATGTACATATATGAAGCCACCAAGCTAACAGTAGGAATTTAAAAGATAAGGGCTAAATGCTCACTCTTTTAACCATGTTTGCTAGGGCTCACTTCAAGTGTATTTATATGTGTCTATACACATATATATAATATCTAGGTTAGACGTTTTTTGGATATTATAATCACTGCTGGAATTGCATTTCCTACAGGCTATATGCTTCAAGAAATGACCGCCGGATAAGGTATTCGACAAAATATCTAACCATGTTATTTTTCGATTGTTCAAGCACCTTGAGGGTTGTGAGCTTTATCCTTCTTGGATTTGTAGTTGTAGCTTGGCTATATGCCTGCTAGCTAACCAGAAAGTCACTAAGTTTACATATCTTAAGATTTCTTGTCTAATTAATCTGTCTCATTTTCCATTCGAGATAAAAATTCACTTTTACGTACCAACATAATTGCAATCGGACTATTCGGTTATTTACCAAATAGGATATAACCGATTTTGAATATTTTTTTTTTTAGCTTTATACCTTCGAGTGCATAACTGCTGCTGTCTAATACCACTTTAATAAAATAAAACCACCGCATTGACAAAGAATCAGACCATATTATTTCAGATGTTTGAGATTTTTTTTTTGCCTTGAATTTTGATTTGGAAAAACTTAACTTTTTATTGGAATTTATACATACATACATATGTACATATATTTCATTGAAACCGTTTTGTGGAAAAACAAAAAAATATAAATACTTTTATATATCCACTTGGCATTAATATAAACTTATTATTGAAAACCCAATTCAATAGTTTCTTCGAATTCATATAAAGTTATTTTGCTTAAATTTTAATTGAACTTTACCGGAAATTTTCCTTTTTTATTATCAATTATTGTTTTTTCTTGAGTCTGGCTGGTTTAGCTACAACGCTGATTTCATATATTTTTTTTTGTAAGAGTACCATCTATTTACCACAGGGATTTTATTCACAATGTCACAAAGGAACAGTAAAGAACATTCCCCGCGTCAAGGCAATGGATGTTCCATATGCAGGCATGTCTTTATAGAAAACGATGAGGTTTTAGTGACTGCATGTTCACACCGTTTCCACCGACATTGTATTTTAAACTTCTTAAAGAAAAACCCAAATTGTCCTCAATGTAACGCCAAGTGCAATAGTCGTGATTTTTACCAGAATACTGACAGGCGTACTAGGGCGGGAACATTGTTGCAACCAAATTCAAGTGGAAATAGAAATTTAGCCGCATTAGGAAACGATGATCAACAGCTTGAAGGGGCTGCAAGTTTACCTCTGGCTTCTGCGAGCGTGGCCAGTAACCCTCAAAATGTGGAAGAAAATAGGATTCGAAATATAGTTTCGGCCGTAATATCGGCTAGGCAAGCTACAATTCTCGATGGGGTAGAAAACCGCGTAACTCAATTGTTTGAGGAAAAACTTGAAGGGGTAGTTACTAATTTACTTGAACGACTTAACCTAAATATACAACCCCCTCAACCTACAGCTAATGTTAGTCCCGAAGCTCACGATCAAACCAATATACAGCGTAGTAATTCGACACCTTTATGGCCTAGGGAAGCCCCTAGACTACCCAGTAACTCTGATCAAAATTTTCACAATCGAATTGAACAGTTTCGATTTAGTGATGCACCTAGCTTACCCAACTCCAGTAGAATTGCTCAACTTATCTCGAATTGGGATATCAAGTTTGATGGAACACCCAAATTATCGGTCGATAGTTTCATTTATCGCATTGAATGCCAATGCATTGATACCTTGGGAGGAAACTTTAATTTACTCTGTGAACACATCCAAAGTTTATTTTTAAATGAAGCTAAAGATTGGTATTGGCGGTACCGTCGCTCGGTTGACCGCGTTACATGGCCATCTTTATGTCAAGCCTTACGAACGAACTTTCAACAACATCGAAGTGAGTTTGAGATTAAGGAGATGATTCGAAATAGGAAGCAAGGGCCAGTGGAAAGTTTCGATGACTATAGGAATGCTGTGCTAAAAATAGCCGAGACTCTCCAAACACCCTTGCCTGAAACAGAACTTACAGAAATTTTACAGCACAATCTGAGACCTCGTATTCGCCAACAACTTTTATACGTCCAGATTAGGTCATTAGCAGAATTGCGCAGACTTTGTCTCAAGGGTGAAAGTCTGGCAAACGAGATAACCAAATCAGCGAATCCCCAGCCAAACATAAACACGCGACCACAAGCACGACGATTTGTAAGCGAAGTAAATTACGGAGAGGAAGATGGTTTACCAGAAGAAGCGGATGCCGAAGTCAACGAGACTGCTAAGAACCCATCTAAAGCCAATGCCGTATGCTGGAATTGCAAAGCCGAAGGTCATCGGTACTTTGATTGTTTGGAAGACAGGACAGTTTTCTGCTACGGTTGTGGTGCACCTGCATCCTACCGTCCACAGTGCAAAGTTTGCAGTCCGGGAAACTTGAAGACGAGCGAGGTTCTCAAGAAGAATCCTCGCAGCGATTCAAAAAGAATACCCTAAAAAAGTTGGAGGTACTTCGACCTCATGCCGAAAGGAATTCCGAAACAATAGCCATACGACCTGATAGTCCATCTACAGCAACTCCCCTTGTACATACTGTTATACCTTATGATGTTCGGTTAGCAAATTACAATAAAGCCAGGAAAAAAATATTTAAGTCCGAAACAAAATCTCCTAGTTATTCGACACTACGTTTAAAAGAGTTTTGGAAGAAAGTTCATAAAGCCCGCAGATCAATAAATAACATTGTTTGTACTATAACACAAAAACCTTTCGATTTGAGACCATATGCTAAAATAGAAATGCTAGATAGCGAGTATTTGGGTCTTTTGGATAGTGGCGCCCAAGTATGTTGTATAGGCTCCAAATTAGCTGAATTGGTTAACTCGAGAGGTAGTCTTCGTAAACACACCGCGTCCGTGTACACCGCCGACGGAAATAAACAAATTGTATATGGAAAAATTGATTTGAATGTAAAGTTCGAGGGAAAAGAGGAAACGATCGAGTTTCTTGTTGTCCCAAGTATGAAGCAGGAAATTATTCTTGGAGTGGAGTTTTGGGTTAAGTTCAAAGTAGCACCTCAGGTTATATCCGAGATTTCTTTAGATACAAAACAAGATGATAATTGTATTTTTTTAAGCAATGAGCAAAAAGTTGAACTAGAACGGGTGAAGAATAGGTTTCCAAGTTTCGAAAGAGAAGGACTTGGAAAAACTTCACTTATGGAGTATAAGATAGAACTCCAACCAGATGTCCGTCCGATCAAGCAGCGATACTTCCCTATATCTCCGGCCGTAGAGAAACTGGTTCATGCGGAGATAGATGAAATGATTAAACTTGGTGTAATCGAAGAGGCTCCTAATAGTCCTTGGTCTAGTCCGGTCGTCTTAGTTAAAAAGCCTAACAAAGTCCGTCTGTGTCTAGATTCACGAAAAGTTAATAGCGTAACCATTAAGGACGCTTATCCGCTACCTCTTATTGATGGTATTCTCAGTAGAATACCAAAGGCTCAGTTTATAAGTTCTCTTGATTTGCGACGTGCCTTTTGGCAAATCCCTCTCGCAAACAGCTCTCGTGATTACACATGTTTCACCGTCCCTAATCGTCCGCTCTATAGATATTGCGTTATGCCATTTGGCTTATGCAACGCCCCACAAGCTTTATGCCGCTTGATGGATCGTGTAATTCCGCCCCAGTTGAAAAATCAAGTTTTTGTTTATTTAGACGACTTATTAATAGTGTCTGAAGACTTTAAAAGTCACATGTCCGTCTTAGCCGAAGTTGCTTACCAATTAAGGAAGGCAGGCCTTACCATAAACATTCAAAAAAGCAAGTTTTGTATCAAAGAAGTCAAATATCTCGGCTACATAGTAGGTAATGGTACTTTGAGAACAGACCCAGATAAAGTCTCAGCCATAACGAATTATCCAGTCCCCACGAATTTGAAGCAGTTAAGACGATTTTTAGGAATGGCAGGTTGGTACCGCCGCTTTGTAGACAATTTTGCGTCTGTAACCGCTCCATTAACAAATCTTCTTAAAAAGAGCAAAACATTCGCGTGGAATGCTAAAGCCCAAGAATCATTTGATTCTCTAAAGCAAAAGTTATGCTCCGCACCCATTTTAGCCAGCCCGAACTACGAGAAACCTTTTATTATTCAATGCGATGCAAGTAAACTTGGTGTTGGTGCAGTGCTATCACAAAAGAACGAAGAAGGAATCGAACTGCCGATAGCTTACTTTTCACAAAAACTCAATAAAGCCCAGAGTAACTATAGCGTTACTGAGCTAGAATGTCTAGCTGCAGTTTTAAGTTTAAAAAAATTTAGGGCCTATGTGGAAGGGCAGGAGTTTTCGATTGTTACCGATCATGCTAGTTTACAGTGGCTTATGCGTCAGTCTGACTTATCAAGTCGGTTAGCCAGATGGTCGCTTAAGTTGCAAGGATATCGCTTTAAAATAGAGCATAGGAAGGGTTCTCAGAATGTAGTGCCAGATAGCCTGTCACGTCAGAATTTTGAAGAAGTTAACGAGTTAGCAGTCCATCCATTAGTTGATCTTAAGTCGTCCGAGTTTTCGTCCGATGAGTATAACAAATTAATATACCACGTCCGTAATAACTCAAGCCGATTACCTGACTTACAGGTTGTAGACAATTTTGTATATAAGCGTACTGAACATCCTGATGGTGATCCGTCACGAGAAGTACATAATTGGAAATTATGGATCCCAAAATCATTAGCCCAAAAAGTGATAGAGGATGCTCACTGTCTACCAAATAAATGCCATGGAGGCATAGCCAAAACATTGGAACGCTTGAGAAGGAACCTATTTTGGCCAAACATGACTGTCGATGTGAAAGACTATATCAGTCGATGTGATATCTGTCGACAGAGCAAAGCGCCCAATGTCACGCTACGACCTCCAATGACAGCACAGTTTACAGTCCAACGTCCTTTCCAGAAGCTATATATTGATCTACTTGGTCCGTACCCAAGATCCAGGCAAGGAAATATTGGTATTTTTATTGTACTTGATCATTTAACCAAATTTCCTTTGATTAAAGAAGTCCGCAATTTTAACACGTCCGCTATTTGCAAGTATATGAGAGAAATTTTCAGTATTTTCGGAACACCCGAAATTGTTTTGAGTGACAACGGCAAGCAATTTAAGTCTGCACAGTTTAACAATCTGCTAGCTGAAAGAGGTGTTAAACATACCTATACCGCCTTATATAGTCCACAGGCAAATGCCAGTGAGCGGGTAAATCGCTCAATAATTGCAGGCATACGAGCATATCTCAAAGGAGATCAGACCCACTGGGATCAACATCTACCAGATATTGCGGAGGCACTTCGTAGTTCATACCATCAATCAATTGGCTGCACACCATATTTCGCCTTGTTCGGTCAACAAATGCTTTCACACTCGGACGAGTATATATTACTGAGGCAACTTGACAACTTAGATGAGTCACCAATATCGAGAATTGACAAACTTAAACTGGTACGAAGAAATATAATGGAGAACATTAAACAGGCTTTTGACGCTTCGGCCAAGCGCTATAACCTGCGAAGTTCCATAACAACTTTCAAGGTTGGAGATGTAGTTTACAGGAGAAATTTCGTTCTGAGCGACGCGTCCAAAAAGTTCTGTGCGAAATTTGCCCAAAAATTCATTAAAGCAAAAGTAATCAGAGTTAAGGGTAATAGCATGTATGAACTGGAGGATGAAAGTAATGGGAAACGTGGAGTATATCATCGGAAAGACATCCAGGAGAGAAAGGTATGAACGGATACGCACCGCACCAACACTCTAGGTGGGGGGGTGTGTACCGTGGGTACATGCTTGCCACATATGTATGCCAACATCCAAACTGTCCTCCCATATATGTATATATTTTTTTTTGTAAAGTACCTTTAGTTTGCTCAAATATCTTTACGCAATTATTTTTGTGTTCAGGTGTGTATGCACGTGCATATGGGCAACACTACCTTCATGCAAATTTAGTTTTTTTTGTCTTTAAACTTCATGAGTTGAGTTCGATCGTTTTCTGTAGAACTTTTATTAGAGTCTGTGAATACCATTATAAGTAGAGAAATCTAAAAATTTAGTGTATATTAAACACATCTTCTAATATCGTAGAGTTCATTTTTTGAACATATGTTTTACGATGTCACTTTGCCCATATGATTTTAAGCTGCACGCTTAGCTCTCAACCATTTCCGTAAGAAACCCATCTGTCTTTTCCTTCGGAACCAGCATGCAGAGTACATCACATCCAGTAAGTCTTATTTAATGTCGATCGAATTTGTAATATGAAATTAACTTTGTGAGTGTAGAGTTATCTACTTTCATCGCGGTTCGGCATAGTTTAATTGAAGAAGAAAAAAAAAAAGAAACCATCCTGCACTATACCCGTAAAAGCAGCCACCTTTCCCTAGGAATTATTCACTGAGTGGTAAGTTTTTTCAATAACAATTTCCAAAGTTCAGTGAGATTACTAGTGGGGACTCTATTTTAATTAAATTGTTTCCAATAGTTATTGTGAAGTGCGAACAAATAAAATCCTTCTAATTGTGAAATACCTACAACATCCCTGCGTTTTGGTTATCCAAAGTAAGGAAAAGGCCAAGTCTTCAGCCAAAACCATATTATTTCACAGCCATCAAGACTCCATAAGCGGTACTACATAAGTGGACAGCGAAAAGAAAAAACTCCGAAAATCCACGCAAAAAAATTTTGGAAACAGATAAATATATCATACATTTTAAATTAACCTCGAAATTACAAACACCACTTAAACATAATCTCTATAGGAAGAAAATAATTAATACCTTTCTGTCGTGGAAAGGTATAAAATATACCAGCGTACTTGTATGTAGCTGAGTATATCTGAAAGACTACAAGATCTTTGGAATTTTTTTTCTTCCATTATCAAATTTGTGCCATACGTTGTTTTCTTTGCGTTTAAAAATCAGTTTCCTATATACATAAATATAATAAAAGAACATACGTATTAAAACCTATAGTTCCAGAAAAAAAAAAGAAAGAAAAAAACAAACCCTATTCAAAAATTAAATAACTAAATACTTTTCTGAATTTTTTTTTCTAAATTATGATACATTTTTTTAAATAATCTACTGATTCAGTAATTTTTTCGGTAAGCGAATGAATCGCATATGTTTGTAAGGAATATGTGCATTTATATGATATACATATAATTAACGCATCTAATATATATTTAATACATTATTCGGATATCCCTTCAAAAAAAAAAAAAGGACTTTAAAGCTTTAATACCATCTCTTTTGCATAAAAGACATATATATATACATATATATATATATTTAAGTAAAACATATATACATATTATATCAAAATCACACATACCTAAATAAGAAGAAATAAATTAAAGAAGTATACTTTTGTTAGTATAGATACCTAATTTAGTTATACCTGCATAATATCGTTTAAGTTTTTTGTTGTAACCATGTGGGTCCAACCCACATGGTAGCAACCCTAACTTAACTCAACATATTACCGATTTACTTTTTGATTGTTCTTTAAATTTGTCAGAGAGATATTATAAGACAGTCTTCATTCATAAATTCCTTTGTTTATTTTGGGTTTGCAACATTATGTGCACAAAGCTCCTCCCATTATCTCTCTGATTTTAACTCCCAACTACAGTGCAATCCCTAATAATTAGGACATCCTAGATTTTTGTTTGGTCTACGATTTTTTTTTACATCGAATTGAATCAATATTTCTATTAGAATGAGTCCATAAATATATTTAAATTGAAAAGTAAGAACAAGCGAATTTATAGCTACAACAACAGTCATCGTCATCATGCTGCGATCACAAGCGAGGAGGCCTTCAACGCTACGTGGGATTACTGCATTGCAGATTATTGGTGAGTGATGATTCAAATTGTGTCATTATTCCTTTTGCTATACGCCACTGTCTTATTCCTTTATACATAAATGTGTTCATACATATGTGAGTAATAGTTGTTTTTTTTGCTTCCTAAGAATAAATTTGGGAGTGTACAAAACTTCACATATGTATGTATGTATGTGAACACGTAAGTGAATGCAATTTGTTTTGGTTTAGCAAATTCCATCTCTCTGTTTTTGTGAGGTAATAAACTCTCGCGGAGCCTCATTTTTTTCTATTTTTTTGTTCGCTCTATTTTTGCGAAACATATGACCGTATATATGTGTAAATATATGTAATTAAAATTTCAAGATCAAGGCCAAAAACCATATGTTGAGGTAGGTCAGGAATTTAATATTTAAATACCCACAAAAAAATTATGGTAGCATAGTAAGCCAAAATAATGATATGCGAAATCAAAGTATCGAAACCTAAACCTTGTTAAATTTTTACGTGAATTCAAATTTAAACGCAAAAACTCGATTTGCTTATTTAAATTGGTATTATTATAAGCATTTTCTTTTGTTTGTTTAAATAATGGATTGAACATATGGTCTGTATATACTTGAGGTAATAAACGTTGTTATTATGAGCTGCTAAATACTCTGTTTGGTCTGATTCTGATGGAAATGTAGGTGGTACAATGGGGCGTCTTCAACACCAACGATGCCATGGTAGGGTGGGTTAGGAGCAGCCGAAAACCATATACGGACGAGCTGCAAGTAAGGTGGTAGGAAGACGTGGTTTTCAGTTAGGCACTTTTAGGCTTATAGATAGTAGGTTTCCCTCAGTGTGCAAATATTGTAGTTTATTTTGTTATGGCGTTAGGCTTGGGAAGAGCAAGCTAGAGCGTGTGATTGTGTATAGGAACCCACGAAACTGAAGCTCCGGGTTGAGCCAGTGCACACGCCGCAGTCACATGATGAGGTCACTAGCGCTCCTCACAAATCTCTTATAGGATACACCAGCTAGCGATGTCATAACATCTGGTAATAGCAGTTTGACTACTTGGTCTCCAAATAAATACGCCATATTCCAGATTAGATCTAACAAAAGATGTGTAAAGTAGCTTAAACGTGTAGGGATCAGAGAATTTGGTAGCATTGCGCCTTACAAAGCCAAGCATAGAATATGATTTAGAGGTTATGAAATTTATGTGCTTACTAAAAGAAAACTGTTTAAATATTATTTATGATTATTGCATATGTTATTTATATCGTACATTATATCTTTAAATTAACTGTCTGTATATTTGGTCTGTATAATTGTTTAATTTGTAGACTGATAAATAAATTATTTTAAATTATGAATTAAGCGGGGGTTGCCGTTATTGCTTTTGAATGTATGAAAACTTTTATTTGAAGCAATTTTTAGTTTATAATTTATTTAATAATTTGGGAAAAATTTAAACAACGTGACATCAGGACGGACAAGGCGAAAGCTGTTTCGATTATATGTACCTTGTAAATCTCTTCAAAGCCTTTTCTCCCGGGAGTGAGATTTAAACTTGTACTCCTACGATGGTTGAAGTGTTACAAACGCAATCAGCCACGGCATGCCTTAGTTGTTGTAAACTTTATCCCAATTGCCTTTCTTGCATATTTTATTATTTTTGAACAGTACATACTTTGTATGTAATCCTGTGTTAAAGGTATGCTTTTTGTTGGCGGTTTCAATGAAACTGCTATTTTTGCTTTTGTTTTATTTATAGAACTACAAAGAACTAATCAATGTTGTCCATTTATATGAATTAAACGGGGACTGCCCTCATTGCTTTTAAATTTATGAAAACATTTATTTGCAGCAATATTTAATTTATAATTTATTTTAATAATTTGGGAAAAGTACGGATAAGGCGACAGCTGTTTCGATTATACCTTGTACATCTCTTCAAAGCCGTTTCTCCCGGGAGTGGAGAGAAGACTGGTTCAGCACGTTCTGTGTTCGTGTCCTGCGCTCGTCTAGTTATTAGGGGCGGCAGAGTTGCCAAATCTCGAGGCAGCAGTTAAGCCATGTCCTAGAAATCTTCTAGTATTTGCCAAGAGGACGTATTTTTTCTATAACATAAGTCCTGGTACCTGATTGGATTTCTTCCGCTTCGTCGTCAAAATGGGTTCAAACAAAGTCTGGTAGCACAATGGACACATTCAGCCTATATGAAGTCTTTATTGACCTCACAGTTCGACATAACCTAACCTGTGTTATTCCAAGCTAACTAGAGGCTTGCCCTATGGTAGGCACTTATTCAATGGTATGAAAACTTAGGCGAACTCCATAGCTCTCGACTATGTGTCCCTCTACGTCACTCTGCCTATGTGGAAGACGACAGGATTTCGGTGACCGGTATCTTGTGTTGACAACAAGGAGGAGAGAAGGAGAATAGAATCATAAGCGAGAGCAGACAAAAGCGAAAGAATCGATTCGGACTCGTGGAGCAAAATTAGCAAAAAATCAATGAGGTTCGTCATGGAAGAGAAGGAGAAGCTAAATTGAGAAGGGTACAGAGCAGTGATCGACGGAACAAAACCGTTGAGTGAGCGCTTGGCCTAGGCCCTAGTGACGGTAAAAGCAGTACAAGAGGTTTGCTGCGGGAAACCTTCGGTACCGCAACCAGTATGAAGAGGAAGGAGCGAATGACAGCGGCTTAATGAAACACATTTAACAATCGAAACGACACTAAAACGATCCTCTCATGCAACTTCTGACGCTTCCAACGAAAAACAACGTTGACCACATTATGAACTGTTTGAGATAACTCGAATTTATACCAGACTTTTGACTCTTTAACGAAGACGAGAATTAAAATTAAACTAAGAAGTAAGGAAGGCTAAGTTCCTGTGTAACCGAACATTACATACTCAGCTGAGAGCTTTGGAGACAAAATAAGGGAAAATCACCATTTCGCAAAATGAACCTAGGGTAACCCTGGAATGTGTTTGTACGACATGTGTATCAAATTAAAAGTATTAATGAGGGTTTTAAAACGGAGTAGCCCTTAGTTGTATATGTGAAGGCGTTTTCGAGATATCGACCAAAATGTGGACCAGGGTGACCCAGAACAATTCTGTCGGGTACCGCTAGTTTATTTATATATGTCATACCACGAACAGTATTCCTGCCAAGATTCCAAGGGTTTTTGATTTCGCCCTGCAGAACTTTTTCATTTTCTTCTACTTAATATGGTAGGTGTCACACCCCTTTTACAAAGTTTTTTCTAAAGTTATATTTTGCGTCAGTATACCAATCCCATTACCATGTTTCATCTCTTTTTTCATATTTGGTACAGTGGCATTTTTTTCATTTTTCGTAATTTTCTATACCGGAAAAGTGGGCGTGGTCATAGTCGGATTTCGGCCATATTTTATACCAAGATAAAGTGACTTCAGATCGTGTTCAGTTATCGTGTTAATGGCCGAGCGGAAGGACCGACGGTCGATTGTGTATGAAAACTGGGCGTGGCTTCAACCGATTTCGCCCATTTTCGCAGAAAACAGTTATCGTCCTAGAATCTATGCACACATCAAATTTCACAAGGATTGGTAAATGTTTGTTCGACTTATGGCATTAAAAGTATTCTAGACGAATTAAATGAAAAAGGGCGGAGTTATGCCCATTTTGAAATTTTCTTTTATCCTTGTATTTTGTTGCACCATATCATTACTGGAGTCGAATGTTGACATAATTTACTTTTATACTGTAAAGATATTAAATTTTTTGTTAAAATTTGATTTAAAAAAAATTTTTTTAAAAGTGGGCGTGTTCGTCATCCGATTTCGCTAATTTTTATTTAGCGCACATATAGTAATAGGAATAACGTGCCTACCAAATTTCATCATGATATCTTCAACGACTGCCAAATTACAGATTGCAAAACTTTTAAATTACCTTCTTTTGAAAGTGGGCGGTGCCACGCCCGTTGCCCAAACTTTTACAAATTTTTTATTCTGCGTTATAAGGTCAACTACCCTACCAAGTTTCATTGCTTTATCCGTCTTTGGCAATGAATTATCGCACTTTTTCGGTTTTTCGAAATTTTCGATATCGAAAAAGTGGGCGTGGTTGTAGTCCGATTTCGTTCATTTTAAATAGCGATCTGAGATGAGCGTCCAGAAACTTACATACCAAATTTCATTAAGATACCTCAAAATTTACTCAAGTTATCGTGTTTATAGACGGACGGACAGACGGACGGACGGACATGGCTAAATGAATTTCTTTTTTCACCCAGATCCTTTTGATATATAGATGTCTACATCTATCTCGATTAGTTTATGCCGTTACGGATTACCGTTATGCGAACAAATTTAATATACTCTGTGAGCTCTGCTCAGCTGAGTATAAAAAGCGAAAGTGGCAAAGTTCAATTGACGTAACTTCTTCCTGTAGTTTTAATTTCTACTGAAAAAACTGGTACTAAAATTAAATTAAAATTTTAAATAAAAATTTTAATAGTAGACACGGACAAGTAAAGCCATCAACAAACAAGTACTTTTTCTCAAACATCATCTTAGTTGTACAAACAGTTGCTTGCTTGATACATATGTGAACTCTTGGCAGCCTTCGCAAGTTTTACCATCCGGGTACATGATGGTAAAGTGTTATTTCCCTAATTTATAAAGCTACAAAACTAAAAAATTTTATGAACATCTTTGTAAGGATGACTTAAATTTCATATTTAATTATTTAAAACTAACGGGCGTGGCAACTCATTGTACGGCGACACGTATCTTTTCAAAAAACTTTATATCGAGTTTGAGAACACTAGAGATATGGTGATGACAATTGGTATCGATATTTCCTTTTCAAGAAAGAAGTGGCCTATACAATAATCACCAAATCGGTTAATTGCTACTTCCACTTTCAATATACAAATGAAAATACACATATCGGCCTGTCGTCTTCCATAATTTTCGCAGGACAAATGGTATCTGTCGTATAGAAAAAAATTCTAAAAACCACAACACAGACATATCTTTGCAAGGGTGGTTTTTGTAACAGCGTCCCTGCAACTAACGCAGATTTTATGGCTTCATCTTCAGATGGAAATTCTTCAGAAAAAGAAAGGTGCATCGATTGAATGGCTTTCTGAAAATAAATTGAGATTAATTTGAATTTAAGAAGTGGTATGAAAAGCAAACCTCTGTTAGTCCCTTTCTTATATTTCTAAAATACTTACTTACTTAATTGGCGCTTAACCCTTTAAACGCTTATGGCTCCAACAAGGCGAATATGCGCCAGTTCCTTCTTCGATCTGCCAACTGCCGCCAAATGGTCACCCCAAGGAAGTTTAAACCTGGTCCCTCCAGCGGAGTGGGGGCCGCCCTCCTCCTCTGCTTCCATAGACGGATTCCGATAAAAATACTTTCTTAGCCGGAGCGTCATCTTGCATTGGCATAACATGGCCTATCCATTGTAGCCGCTGCGTTTTAAGTCGCTGGACTATGTTGATGTCTTCTTAAAGCTCGTACAGCTCATCACTAAATCTTCTTCGGTACTGACCATCGCCAACGCGAAGAGGTTCATAAATCTTTCGAAGAACTTTTCTCTCGAATACCCGCTTCGTCTGATGTTGTCATGGTACATGCTTCTGAACCATATAACAGGACGGATACGATGAGTGACTTGTAGAGCATGATATATTGTTTGCCGAGAGAGGACTTTATTTTCAATTGCCTGCCTAGTCCAAAGTAGCATTTATTGGCAAGAGTGATTCTTCCATTTCAGAGCTGATGCTATTGTTAGTGTTAATAATGCTGGTTCCCAAACAACAGTATCGTGCTTGCCTTATGCGCTGGCTCTTTGGGCGATGACTCCAGGTACTTCGTTTTGCTCTGACTCACCATCAAACCCATATTTACCGATTAGCTAACCGAATCATGTGAAAAGGAGTTCATAGCTTGAAAGGACATAAAAAGTAAATATGCAGATTTTTAAGACTAAAATAATGACGTATCAATTCCAAAAATCGGATGTCATAACCATAACTGGATATCTAAGCTACAATAAAAAAAACTACTTCGGCTGTATTTCGTAAAATCAAAAAAAAAAAAAAATTATATAATTAAAAAAATTCCAAGACAACATAAGCTTCAAATTTTTTTTGTATTTAGACCAACCTAGTCGAAAGCTCATCAGCTCTGAGATTAGCCTCCGGTTATCGAACTGTATCAGGACCAGACGTAAAGTCCCTATCTACCTATTAACGCTGAAAAAAAGCTATGGGAAGCAAAAATCAGACGGATCAAGAGCGCAGAACAGTCGTTAGCAAAGAGAACAGGGAAGAAATGTTGCGGCTGTGGCAAGAACGATGGGAAAATGGACAACAAGGCCGACCCACAGCGAAAATAATCACTGGAAGTTCATAAAAAATAATATAAATATGTATAGCTTAAAAAAAACTAAAAAACATGCAAATATGGTGCCGTTTTGGTATCAGCAATCCACTTAGATATTTGATATTGATAGCACCGTAGATCAGAGGTTCGTGTTTCCGCTATTAAGAACATCTCGTTTTGTAGCGAGTTATTTAACCACTTCAATAATTGCCACTAGATGGGTCTAACTCTCCTTTGCGCGCCTAGCCTAGAGAGTTACAAACAAGCATACATACAAGTGAAGCCAATATAAGCGTGTTAAAAAGGGTGCACTTATGGAGATGCAGGCGAGGACGATGCTGAACACACCTTATTTAAATGCTAGCTGTGGAGCCGGAACCGACTAGTGATCGACCAAAAAGTCAACCAAGTCACTGTCAACAATATAACAGGGAAAATGGTTAGTGGCTCAGAAAAGTGAGACAAAATTAACAACTTCCAAAGACATGCTAATGTTAAAAGGGCATATAATGTTTATATTATATAATATTAAAACAAACTTATAATTTGATATTATAAACTCAAGATTTATAACATACCTGTGTTACTGATTTCGATTTTACTTTTGAGGCGTGCACAAGACTAAATTTTCGATTATTTGATTTGCATCGACTTCTCCGCTCTTTATTATTATTTTTTTTAATAAGTTGGTGTTTTTTTGGGGGATCCAATAACACCCATCTCCTTATTTTTTTCGGTGCTGAAACTATTTTTGTGGATTTCAAGGAAGGTTTCCTTTTTGATGGCAATATATTAGATGACTTAAATGTCGTGGCACCGGAAGTTAAGAATTTTGGCGACCTGTCAACTTTAAATACATTTAAATCTAACTCCGATTCTGCATTAGCAGTTTGTATTGCTCTCGTTTTAGTCTTTTTTATAACAGTTCCAAGTTGTGCTTTTGTTGCTCGTGTTCCTAATATTTTTGTTGTTGGCCCTGCAACTTGTGACATTCTACGTGTACATTTCTACGTATATATTAATTAAAAGAGAGCTCAGCTGTTATGTTGCTGCTTTTATTAGCAAAAATTTTTACGAGAGTCACCTTATTGTGTGCAGGTGAATTATAGTATTCTTCGTGAATAACTCGAAAGCTATTATACCTTTGTACAAAATATGCTTTTATTGAAATCCATCCATCCGTGATTTACGACGAATACCTGCAAACAAAATACATAAATATGTTTGTATAAATGTTTCAAAATAAAAAAAAATTTCGCACTTTTCATATACCTCAAGATTCAGATAATTTGGTGGGAAAGATGACGCTTGGCCCATGATGGGATGGAAAATCGGATTTTTTTTTCCTAATCTTCTAAATTTTGTGTTTATTTCATACTTAACTATTGATGATTTATTATAAAATAAATAAATGAAAGTCGCGATAACCTCCGAAGAGATTTAAGGCCAAGCTTCTTTTCCAATTTACGTCGTGCTCCCATTTAAATTTTCCTACAAATTGGCGGGACGGGACCTACTTGTTTTATGCCGACTCCGAACAGCGTCTGCAAGATGAGTTTTCACTAAGAGCTTTTCATGGCAGAAATATACTCGGAGTACTTGCCAAACATCTTCTTCATACTTCATTATTTTATGTCGTATATTTGATTGTAACATGATGTAGGCAGAGTGCATTTATTTAGATTTTTATCGATGGCCAAAGAGGCAAAACGTTATCCAGAAAAAAATTTCGATTATGCAACAAGTAAGGAAAGTCTAAGTTCGTGTGAAACCGAACATTACATACCCAGCTGTATACTTAAAATGCTGTTGTTGTTTGTTTTGTGTGCTTAATAGTGTTACAAGGCTGCGAAATAATACATATACATATGGTTTTATTCTCAACTACTTTTTCCTCGAGTTATGGCTACCGAAACATAGAAAATTGCTTAGTCATAAAAGGGGTGATGCCGGGCCCATTTTTTAAAATTTGAAGTTTTTCCTATTTATTGTTATAAATCCACTTAGGAAATGAAATACCATTGATATAAAACTCTTTTTGCAAAGATATAGCTTATTTTATTCGTCCACGACCCTTTTAAAAATATTTTATATAAAAGCGGGCGTGGTCCTTAACCGATTTCGTTATTTTTTTTTTTTTTTTCAAAGCATTCCTTATAGTAAAGGTAACCTCTCTTCCGAATTTCGTGACGATAGGTTTACCGATTTTTGATTTATGATTAATAATATTTGTAAAATTGATTTTATCACAAGTAGGCGGTGCCACTCCCAATTAAAATTTTTATTTATTTTGTTTTTCAAATTTGTATCAAAAGTCTCAATATCAGTCCACACACTAAATTTCAACATTCTAGGTGTATTATTTACTAAATAGTCAGGTTTTATGTGTTTTCCAAAATGTTATATATATAAAAAGTGGGCGTGGTTATCATCCCATTTCTCTCATTTTCAATACCAATCTATTCTGGGTCCAGATAAACTCGTGTGCCAAATTTGGTGAAGATATCTCAATATTTACTCAAGTTACCGTGTTAACGGACAGACGGACGGACATGGCTCAATCAAATTTTTTTTCGATACTGATGATTTTGATATATGGAAGTCTATATCTATTTCCAGTCCTTTATACCTGTACAACCAACCGTTATTCAATCAAAGTTATAATACCCTGTGTACAAGTACAGCTGTGTATAAAAAGAAAGTCGAAGACAAAAATTGCAAAGCGTCTGCCCAACAAGATGGGCCAATGTCATGCAGCGGTATCCAATTACATTGAACTTCAGCCAGCATTATTGGAAGCCTTGAAGAGATAGCAGAAGGGAAAAACGACAAAACTTCAGCACAAGCTTCTCAGTTCCAAGCTGCTATTTCTAGCATGCAATTCCAAATGTTGCTGTTGTTGTTGTAGCGATAAGGACACTCCCCGATGTTGATGGTCCTTCGCCGGATGCAAATCCGGTACGTTCCGGTAACAAGCACAATAAAGGTACCAGCCCGACCATCTCGGGAAACGATTTGTTATGACCACATGAACCCTTCTAGGCCATACCGCCCTCCCACCCCCTTGATCCATCAGGAGTTCGGGGTCGCCAGAGCCTCAGCTGTTAATGAAACGGGATTCGCCACGGTTACGTGAGGTTGGCAATTGGGTTGGATAAGCTATATAATGCGCTTGCAACCCCTTGAGAGAGTTGCGCTACACAAGAAACCACGCATCCATTAAGAAGATGCAACGTTGATACTGAGAGCGTCGAAGATTATTATAGAATCGCATTCTATATTCCATTCCTTGATGCATTCATAACTCATACCAAGAGCCGGTACATGAAACACCAACTAATTTTCGAAAAATTCGCTGTTTTGTTCCCCAAAAATGAATACAATGCTGAAAAATGCCATAAACTGCATGAATTTTATGAAAGTGTTGTGAATTGTTCCAAAACCGAGTTTGCAATGGAAGTAAAAATGTGGAGAAGGCGAGACGATGATCAGAATTTTAAAACGTGTTTGATGCACCTCAGGTGGGTACAATTTTGATGATTACCTACGAAATTTGTATGCTATATTTCTTATTTATCTTATTTTTTCAGATGGTGAATCCAAATGCTTTCCAACATGTAAATAAGATATTGCGCATATTAGCCGTTCTACCAGTTTCGACAGCAACACCAGAACGCATATTTTCTGCCATCAAAAGGTTAAAATCATACTTGCGGAGTACAATCAGTCAAGAACGTTTGAATGGATTCGCTTCATTGAATATCCATATTGATATACCACTTTATATAAACAAAGTACTAGAAGAGTTTTTCAAAAAACCTAGGCGACTGTTGGGAAATAGTTATGGGAAAAATTAGTTTATTTATGCTGTATGTGTTTAAAGCTTGAATATACAGCCATATTTAACTGACCGATTTTGGCTACGAACCAATTTTCATGTCATAAAAAAGGTACGAAAAATACCTCACATCTACACCATCTTCTTCAATTTTGTAATTATCAAGCTTGAGATGCCCATTTTACAAGCTTAAGCAAACTTTAAATTATTTTTCGTATCTTTTTTACGACATGAAAATTGGTTAGTAGCCAACATCGGTCAGTGCTGATATTCTTAATAAAAGTTCATATGTTAATTTATTTGAGTTTTACCGGCAACACCGTCATTTTAACTTTGGTACTTTCTATCAATATCTCCAGGGAGTGGGGGATGAAATCTGCTGGTATTCGAGGCTAAACAATTTTTACATTACGAAAGGCGTTATGAAATTTCACCTCATTTAGTAGCTTTTTTATTTACACAGCTTAAAAATGACATGGAATTACGCTCATGGAGCTGTATTTTGCTTGGTATTTCATTAAACTCGCTAAAGAAGAACATTTTGGTAGCTATCACAACAAACAACGACTCTGAAAAGACTATTACCAAGTAGACCAATTTATGTGTGAATAGCAGAAATCTCTAGAGCTATATTGCCCGGCAAAGGGAGACGAGCTTCAGTGAAGGCACTCCGACAGAGTCGCTTTAAGTGCTCACTAATGTCGACTGTTGACAAATTAGAGCTTACAGCTAGGTTAGGTCAATAAAGACCTCACATAGATTAAATGTATTCATAGTGTTACCAGAATTTGTTTGACGACCAAACTGAAGAGCCCCAATCAGGTACCAGGACTTATGTTATAGAATAACTCCGTCCTCTTAGCAAATACTAGAAGTTTTCTGGGACCCACCTTAATTGCTGTCTCGAGATCTGGCAACTCTGCCGCCACTAATAACTAAAGCCTTGACCTGGCGAGCCGTTTGTAGAACTCCACGCAAGTGGGGTAAGCTTCTGACCGCCACTCACCTGGGAATGGTCAGAAAGATTCTTTTGCATGCGTTTCCAGCAGCTCACTACTTGCGGCCAAGTATCCCCTGGGTAGGCACAGAACATGCGTTTAGTGGTTAGGTAATAGGAGAAGGCGAAAACCTGGCTAGGCCACTCTGGCATACTCGGTTTAAGGGCTAGCTGGGGGGTTTTCATCGGCAGCGTCTGTCCACGAAAAAATGCGGTTGCAAGTGGGCATCTGTCTCGGATCAAGCGGCTTACTATATATAAACGTGCAAATAATTTTTCATATCCGCTAAGCGGGATGTGCACTGGTCTTGGGACCCGCCACTTCAAGTCGCACTCCAATGAAAAACTCAACAAAGCCTGGGAAAAGGAGACAACCCTAAACTGATGACAACCATGGTAAACGTTTAAAGAACTATGATTTCAGGGCATGAACACGGAATGTCCGTTCCCTTAATGGGATTGGTGCAGAATGCCCGGCTTGTTTAAGTCCTCGTAAAAGCAAAAACCGGCATTACCGCCATAAAATAAATGCGTTGGACGAAGCGAGGAATTCAGAAAATTAAAAATTGTGATATCGACTAGATTGGCCATACAAATAAGCGCAGTTTCGGCATCGGATTCGTTGTGGGAGTGAGACTTTGTCGCCAAGTACTGGCGTTCACACCTGTGGACGAACCGACAGAGAAGAAAGACGATGAGATGAAAGAAGCCTTCTATGAACGTGTAGAACGCACATACATCGAACCGGACCACTACCTCTTCGCAGCCAAAATACGCGCCCTCCCCTGCGCTGCTAAAACCAAGGAACACAAAACACAAGGAAAGTTATAAGTCGAAAGGCTGCAACTGCAAAAGGCTGCCAATGATTTCGCATTTCGACTCCCCCACCTGCTCGATGAAGAATGCCGCGTTACAACCGAAGGAAAAGACGCTGCATACAAGACTACGGTAAAAGCGAGCGTAAAAAGAAAAAAGAGAGACGCCTTTTCAGGAAGAAAAAAGCAGAGGCTGAAAGACGTGATTTCGAAGAGTTGTGCTGTAGCCACGAGGAATAACGCCCGCAAATTTTACTAAAGTTTCGGCAACAGACGGAAGGTTTTAAGTCCGGGGCAAACCCCTGTATGAACGAAAATGGCGACCTTGTAACCTATGTCGAGGGAGTACCTAGATTATGGAGGGAACACCTCCCTGCTCTCCTAATGGAGTCAGCGTTATAACGCACAGGGATGATGAACCCGATCCCGCAACCGGTTATGATGGAATTTATGTCCCCCACCCTATTATGACGAAGTCAGAATAGCAAAAGCCAGATTTAAAAAACAATGTGGCCGCGGGCGCTGATGGATTGCCTGTGGAGCTATTCGAATACGGCGAGTAGTTGGTAAGGCGAATGCATCAGCTTTTTGCAAAATATGGTCAGACGAGTGCATGCCCGACGATTTGAACCAAAGTGTTCTTTGAACAGTCCACAAGAAAGGGGATCCTGCAAACTGCGCCAAATATCGCGGAAGCCCACCATGAATCGGCTACTTGGACATTATCAGTGCGACTTCACACCTGGTAAATCTACTATCGACCAGATTTTTACAATAAGCCCAATCTTGGAAAAAACCTGCGAAAAATTTCTGCTTACACCAAACTGGAAAAAGAACAGGAAAAGGGGGGTTTGATGGTGAATGGGGACAAAACGAAGTACCTGCTGTTATCGAGAAAATAGTCAGCGCTTTTGCGGGTTGAAAACCACGCCACAGTTGGCAGCCATAATTTCGAAATTGTTAAAGTGTTCGAGAGAAAATATCAGATATCAACATAGTCCAGCAGGTTAAAACGCAGTGTCTAAGTTGGCTGGGCCATGTACAGCGAACGAAAGATGACGATCCGGCTAAGAAATAATTTTTAACGGAACCCGCTATGGAAGTAGAGGAATAGGACGGCCCCCACGCCGCTGGAAGGACCAGGTGGAAAGCGATTTAAGATTCCATTGTGTGACCAATTGGGCCCAGTTTGCAGAGCGAAGAAACGACTGGCGCACCTTGTTGGACGGCCCTAGCCGTTTAAACGATTAAGCGCCAATTAAGTAAGTGACCTGGTGAGCGCAGGACTTGAACACAGAATGGGCTCAACCGTTTCTTCTTGCAGCTCGCACTTCCTACAACTGCCTTTACTGGCGAGGCCCAACTTATAAGCATGTGACGTCATAAGGCAGTGTTCTTCAAATATATTCGCCACTTTGTGAGTCTAATATCGTAGGCTTTGCCTTAGGCATGCCTTTCATGCTTGATGGATATCATGCTTGATGGATAATACGCAACTCCTTTTGATTTCTCCTAAATGAATTGGGAGGTTTACCGTCGATTCAGCGAGTGCTGCACACTCCTTTGTCATTTCATTGGCCGTTTCGTTACCTTCTATCCTTTTGCAACCAGGAATCCAGTATAGATGTGTGGTGTGGAGTGAGTGAAGTGTTTCCAATGCTTCTTTACATTCCAGAACACTTCTTGACGAAGTACTGTGTGAGATTATCAATATATATTGCAGGGGCTTAGCCAGAAAATTGCCTTGGGGGGGTTCAAAAAAAATTTTTTTTTCAGTTAAATATAAAAAAAAATGTTGTCTTTAGCTTTAACATTAAAGTACGTGTATTAAGAATAAGATATGAAAAAGGTTACATTAAAAACTCAAGCGCATGCGTCGGCTTTTCTTTGCCATTTCATCTAAAACTTCATCAACGGTAACAATTTGATCACGGTGGATGCTTAGGGATGAACAGCCATTCAATCGATTTTCACTCATCGTGTTTCTCAAATAGTTTTTAATCAGCCTAAGAGTTGAAAAAGATCTCTCGTTCATTGCCGTTGTTACTGGAAGCGTACACAAGATTTTAAACAACATGTGAACATTAGAAAAAGCCACAGAATCGCATTCCTGTAATATTAATCATAGATAAATTGATAAAAAAAAACCGAAGTATGTACCTCCTTCAGGAATAAATAGAATTCATTCTTTTTGAGCCTATGCATGAGATCTAACGTATACGTATATAAAATTCAAAAGAAAGAAACTGATCGAATAGAAAAAAATTTTATTTAAAAAAGTCATATCTACACGGAAAAAACACTAATGAGTTTTTTACATTTTAAAATATGAAAAACACATTATTTTTTCATTTATCAAATAATTTGAATTTTACATTTTTGAAATGTGTTTTTGACATGAAAAAAAATGTAGATATTAACTTATAATAATGTTTTTTCCACATGGAAAATAATGTCAAAGTTGCATTATATTTCAAAATAGGAAATGCGTACTTTGAAAAAATGCTGCAAGTTTAGTATTATTTAAATGTGGAGAATAAAATCAAAGCACGAGAATTAGTATCGTTTAGTTCGGCAAACAAACAGAACCGTAAGCAATGTTTATATGTAGCTTGTCGCCGTGACCTAAGGGCAGAAGAATCATGCAAATATTCAGACGCATGTAGTTTTCATATTTGCCTTTTCATTCCGATGAATGTAATCGCGGTTGAGGCAAACGAGCAAACGCCTGAATTGATTATATTCACGCATACAATAAGTTGGTTGATTTTAAATCAATGTCGATTATGTTCGTTTAAGCAAGTTGGATTATTGAACACGATGATGTTGCCGAATGTAATCGAACGTTGTTGTGTTCGATTTTTGATGTTCTCTGTTAGGTAAATTTACAAGGAAACTTCTTTATGAAATTATAGTAAAAGTTAACATGTACATTTATATATTTAATAAATTGCAGAATTATTATGAAACAGAATATGACTAAAATATAAGTGTTCACTTCGTACATACATATGCTTGCATATTAAAAACATAATATCACCTACAATGTAAATACGTAGCAGAATTATAAAGATATTTATTAACATAGACATAAAAACATCAAATATTTGAATTGTAAAGACCTAAAAAATCAAATGATTCTGATATATTCTAACGAATATCAGTAGCACTAAGGGATACACATCTCTAAGCCGATGCTAAGCAGTGACTTGTATGCACATCAATGATTCAATTATTATGTCTACACATATGTACGTACACGCAGCGGAGAAGCAACGCACAAACACATGCAGATATCTTATCTGAGATGCTCCCAAAAGTATGCAATTATAATTGTGGAAGTGTCGCTCACAAATATACTCGCATATGAGAGCTATACACGTGCATCTGTAGTTATAATTATATAGCAGTAACTAAGTATATTCTGGAAGAGCCTAGAAGTATGCAAACGAGAAATCACAGAGTATAAAAGGCCGCAACAGTAGAGCCACGACATTCAGTTGCATTTAAGCAAGCTATTGGTTGTGAAGTATCAGTGTTATTGTGAAGTACTTTAATTAAAGCCTATTTTCATTATTAAATATTGGAGTTATTTATTCAACAGTTTAGCGATACGAACGTTAGTAGAAGGTTGCAAGTAATATGAATTGCACTAAATTCGTTATAATTGGTATTAGAAGAGGAATTGTTGAATAAATTCCGATGATTGTAAATACAACTTGGACATGGCAAAGTTAAGTGATTTGAAGATCCAGCAATTGAAGAAGGAGTTGGAGAGCCGTGGATTGAATACAAGCGGCTTTAAACTCGAACTTCAGGTACGGCTACGAGAGGCAATGGAAGCAGAAGGAATTAACGTGGAAGAGTATGTCTTTCATCTCGATGTCGACAAGACAACAACAAAAATTTAAGAGAAAAGCGAAACATCGCAGACAGTTACGAGCACTGACTTGAACACGATTTTGGCTGCAATATCTGCTCAAACATGAGGCACGCATTTCAGAAATGTCGACACAGATAACATCCAAGATGGAAGCTCAACTGGAAGAACAGAAGACATGTATAGCATCCCAACTGGAATCACAGGAGGGAACTATTTCAGAAATGACGTCGCAAGTGTGATCTCAACTGGAAGACAAAAAGACATATATGGTATCCCAATTGGAAGCGCAAGAGGCACGAATATCTGAAATGACGAGAGAAATTTTGGAACAGGTATCATCAAAACTGGAAGCGCAGGATGCAAAAATGGCTCAATTTCAGGCAGAAGTAGATGATTTAAAAGGTCGTATGGAGCAATTACAACTAAATCCCCCAGCTGTTTCAGCAAGCAATCCGAAGGTAAAAACTCCATCCTTTGACGGTTCTGTTCCTTTCCAGGTCTTTAAGCTACAGTTTGAAAAGACCGCAGCAGTGAACAACTGGAATGCTGAAGATAAAGTTGCAGCTCTATTCGTAACACTGAAGGGTCCAACAGCCGAGATCCTACAGACGGTTCCCGAAGGAGAGCGGAACAACTATGAAGCAGTGATGGCTGCTGTAGAACGACGTTACGGAAGCGAACACAGGAAACAAATCTACCAAATAGAATTGCAAAACCGCTACCAAAAATCTAACGAGAATTTACAGGAGTTTGCTTCAGACATTGAAAGATTGGCTCATCTTGCAAATGCGAACGCACCTGTGGAATACACTGAAGGGTTAAAGATTCAGAGCTTTATAAATGCACTGACTTAGGAAACAGCGTCACTTTTGAGTAAGCCCGCACACAAAGCTCATCGCGTGGAAGTGGAATGGCCAGACTGGGTAGACACAATTTTGGAAGCATTAAAAGGAACGCAGCAGAAAAGCGATGGTGGCGTCAAATGCTTTAAGTGTGGAAAGCCAGGACACATTGCACGTTATTGCAGTACCAATCCTACCAGTTTCAGCAATGTGGGTGGCCGTAAACGCAGAGTTGAAGGAGATGAACAAATCTTCAAATTCATCCAATCGTTAAACTAAAGCGAGTCAGCCGCAAGGGGCTGGCTCCCTCAATTGAATGTCCCATAATCTCTATATCGCAAATTTGAAGAAGGTCAAGCAATCTTACTGTCGGAGGACATGTGGATGGAAAGGAACGTTTACTGACTGTAGATACGGGTGCACCTCATTCCATCATTCGATCGGATTTCGTCAACAAGAAAATAAGACCATTTCTTGGAGCAAAATTACGTACATCCACGGGAG
The DNA here is from genome assembly GCF_040869045.1 of Eurosta solidaginis. Taxonomy (NCBI): domain Eukaryota; kingdom Metazoa; phylum Arthropoda; class Insecta; order Diptera; family Tephritidae; genus Eurosta; species Eurosta solidaginis. Next base: position 31,419,453 of record NC_090324.1, on the reverse strand, counting down.
AGGACGCCCAGGTAATTGTGAAGTAGCAATTGGGAAAGTCACGGTATTACGCAATTTTATAGTGGCAGAGATTGTTGATGAAATCATAATTGGAGTGGACTTCTTAATCGACCAAGGCATCAAGATCGATATGCAAAGCAAGACGATGCGATATAAGAACATGAATGTGCCACTTAATTTCGGCTACGAGAGAGGCTACAGCAGTAAACGAGTGCTGGTGGAAGAGAGTCAGCAAATACCACCAAAATCCGAAGCAGTCATCTGGGCAAAGGTTGATAGAGATTGTGGGACAAACAAATTGTGGATTGTCGAGGCATAAATAAAAACATAAATAAAAAAAAAAATAAATGTAAGGCGCGATAACCTCCGAAGAGATCTAAGGCCGAGCTTCTCTTCCAATTTGCGTCGTGCTCCTCTTGATTTTCCCTACAAATTGGCCGGAGGGGACCTACATGTTTTATGCCGACTCCGAACGGCATCTGCAAGGCAGATGAGTTTTCACTGAGAGCTTTTCATGGCAGAAATACACCCGGAGCGCTTGCCAAACACTGCCGAGGGGCGACCCCGCTTAGAAAAATTTTCTTCTAATTGAAAAACCTTATTTCTAAAATTTTGATGTTGCTTTGCCCGGGAGTTGAACCCAGGGCATACGGTGTGATAGGCGGAGCACGCTACCATCACACCACGGTGGCCGCCCAACACCGAACATACTTGTAGGAAAAACCCTGGCTATAACAAAACAGGATGGACGTATCCTGGTACGAGTACTCAATGAGTTCAAGTCACCACCCAAACTGACAAGAAGAGCTATTTTGGGAAGATGCCAAGAGGCTGAGGTAACAATCAATTGTAAACAGCTCCGTGAAGAGGTTTCAACTAGCAATATTGATCTTTCAGATGACATCATGGCATGGGCGGAGGGACTAGAGGAAGACTATCAGAGTAAGGCAAAATCCTAAAGTACGGGAACATATTTGACCAAGATGGCTCCAAACCAGGCCTCACCAACGTTGTGAAACATTAAATTGACACTGGAAATGCGAGGGCTGTGCACATATTACCGCCGATTTGTACCAAATTTTGCCAGCGTAGCCCATAGCCTCCACGAGCTAACAAGAAAAAATAAAGCTTTCGAATGGAAGAAGGAGCAAGAAGTAGCTTTCCAAACATTGAAAGAGCGTTTGTGCACTGCCCCAATGTTGGCATATCCGATTCCAGGAGCAACGTTTATTCTAGACACAGATGCGAGCGGATATGCTATAGGAGGCATTTTATCGCAAATGGTCGATGGACAGGAGAAGGTAGTTGCATGTTACAGCCGTTCGATTGGAAAACCAGAGAGGAACTATTGCGTTACACGGAGAGAGCTGTTGGCATTGGTAGAGTACATTAAACATTTTCACAAATACCTCTACGGCCAACGATTCCGCATCAAGACAGATCGCGCAGCGTTGAAATGGCTTCTGCAGTTCCGTAATCCGGAAGGCCAATTGACACGGTGGATCGAGCGACTACAAAGCTATGACTTTTCCTTTGAGCATCGAAAAGGTATTACCCATGGAAATGCTGATGCAATGTCACGAAGACCATGTAGTTTGGAATGCAAGCACTGTTCAAAGGCCGAGGCTAAACAAGACATTATAGATGTCCGGCTAATGACTATAACATGTACAGATGAATGGGACAAAGAACAGCTAAGAAAGTGTCAGCAAGAAGATACAGATCTGTCACATGTTATGCAAGGGCTGGAACGAAACGAAAGACCAAACAGGGAGGAGATGTCAGCAGAGAGTCCCATTGCGAAATCATATTGGGCACAGTGGAACAGTTTAGAATTGATATCCGGTTGCCTTCATCGAGTATGGGAGAGTGAGGATGGTCAATGCAAGAAGAAACTGATAGTTGTTCCCAGAAAGAGGATTCCTGACGTGCTCAGCGAGCTGCATAATGGTCCAAGTGAAGGTCATCTTGGAATCATGAAGACGCTAGAGAAAATTAAGCAGAGATTCTATTGGGTTGGTTGCCGTCAGTCGGTCACCGAGTGGATTGCCAACTGCGAGGTTTGCAACAGAGCGAAAGGGCCCAAAACACGAAGTCTTGGCCAGATGAAGCAGTATATTTCGGGTGCACCATTTGAAAGGATCGCCATGGATGTCGCAGGTGCATTTCCTACTAGCAACCGCGGAAACAAATACGTACTGGTGGTTATGGATTATTTCAGTAAATGGTCAGAGGTATACCCAATCCCAAACCAAGAAGCAGAAACAGTAGCAGAAGTGGTTAAAAACGAACGGGTTGCAAGGTATGGTGTACCAATGGAGTTACATTCTGACCAAGACAGGAATTTTGAATCAGCTGTGTTCCAAGAAATGTGCTAGAAGTTGGGCATTCGAAAAACACGGACAACTGCATTGCATCCTCAGTCCGATGGTATGGTGGAACGTTTCAATAGAACGTTGGAGGAGCATTTAAGGAAAGTAGTAGACAAGTACCATAAGGAGTGGGATACACACATATCGTTATTCTTGATGGCTTACCGATCGCCATTACATGAGGCAACGGGCCAAACACCCGCAAAGGTAATTTTTGGCAATGACCTTCGGCCGCCCGCTGATTTGAAGTATGGGATAGATGCCGATGCGGAGAGAAATGTCAAGAAATCCACTGGTGTCTTGGAAGAAGAGCTGAGAGAGATACACCATCTGGTAAGGCAACGAGAAAATATTATGGGTGACAAGATAAAAGACAGATACGATAAAGCAATTAATGGTTTCAGGAAAGAGATTTGGTGCTGTTATACAACCCACAACGAAAAAAAGGTTTGTCCTCGAAATAGCAGTGTAGTTGGGAAGGCCCATACAAAGCTATAAAACGGATCAAAGATGTAGTGTACCGCATACAAACCATTGGAAAACCACAAACCAAAATGAAAGTCGTTATTTGGAAAGGCTGGCAGCATTTAGATCGAGAGATTTGTCTGATCGGGACGATAAGACTTAGGTGGAGGGCAGTGTAACGAATATTAGCAGCACTAAGGGATACCATCATCTCTAAGCCAATGCTAAGCAGTGACTTGTATGTACATCAATGATTCAATCATTATGTCTACACATATGTACGTACACGCAGCGGAGAAGCAACGCACAAACACATGCAGATATCTTATCTGAGATGCTCCCAAAAGTATGCAATTATAATTGTGGAAGTGTCGCTCACAAATAAACGCGCATATGAGAGCTATACACGTGCATCTGTAGTTATAATTATATAGCAGTAACTAAGTAAATTCTGGAAGACCCTAGAGGTATGCAAACGAGAAATCACAGAGTATAAAAGGCGGCAACAGTAGAGGCACGACATTCAGTTTCATTTAAGCAAGCTATTGGTTGTGAAGTATCAGTGTTATTGTGAAGTACTTTAATAAAGGCCATTACGAACGTTAGTAGAAGGTTGCAAATAAGAGGAATTGCACTAAGTTCGTTACAATATGTTGACGCCACTGCAGCTTAAGCACGCTTCCTCCATAATTTCTGCTGCTTTCTTCAGGCTATAATTTCTGCTTGAAAAACGTTGCACTAATCTGGTAGCCTGTGGTATGCACTTATTTCTGGATCTACACAGTATACAGCAGACCCGATGCCTTCGATTAATTAGATTAGATAAGATTATTTTTATTCATTTTCTTTCAAATCAAACAATATTTTGTTACATGTTTACATATATAAAATTGCCACTTAAATTAATACCATTTAAATTAAATTAAAGAAAAGTAAAGCATTCTAAAAAATTATCTAAAACTTTAGTTTTGAATGCCATCTCAAAATAAATAAATGAATATATACAAATGTGTGTGGAGTGAAGATAGTTAATAAGTTATAACCTAAGTTGAAGTTTAAATTACAATATGCAAATAAAATGTATAAAAATTAGAAAATAACAATGTTAATTTTAATTTACTAAGTGGCAGGGTTCAGCAAAGTTTTGATGCTGCCGTCTGACTGCTCTAATTAGAATGATTTGCTATTTTTTTAAAATTCACCCATATTTCTAATGACACGTATAGACGCACGTAGCGTCCAAGCGTTTGACCGTTCTTTGAAATCACTGCCCTTAGATGTTACACATTGCCAGGCTTTCTCAGATAAAACTTTATCAGCTTGGCGTCTGTTATTTATATCTTTCGATTGGGAATATGCAATATCATGTTCTCTGCAGGCTTCATCTAAAGGATTTATATCCTCATCTCCTCTTTCTAGACGTTGAGGGAGTTTCGTTCCAGGACCACAAAATTGATATCCAGCTAAATGAACTTCAATAGGTAAAGAATTAACCCTAAAAACTCAATACTTTTGGATTAGTCTGGGTTGAGCCTGGTCTTAGGAATTGGAACACTTCTATATTTTCGGACAAGTCTGACATGAGTCTGGTGGTATTAATGAGACCAGTTCTATATTTATCTTCACCTGAAATTTTAACGACCTCTCAAGATAAATATAGAACTGGTCTCATTAATACCTCCAGACTCAACCCAGACTGGTCGGAAAATATAGAACTGGCCGCATTCCTAAAGGCAGACTCAACCCAGACTGGTAAAAGATATTGAGTTTTTAAGTTTAATTCTTTACCTATTGAACTTTATTTACCTGGATATCAATTTTGTGGTCCTGGAACGAAACTCCTTTAACGGCTAGAAAGAGGAGATAAGGATATAAATCCTTTAGATGAAGCCTGTAGAGAACATGATATTGCATATTCCCAATCGAAAGATATAAATAACAGACACCAAGCTGATAAAATTTTATCTGAGAAAGCCTGGCAACGTGTAACATCTAAGAGCAGTGATTTCAAAGAACGGTCAAACGCTTAGTTCGTTACAAATGGAATGAAAGCAAAACTAAAATTCGGAATGGGTTTAAAAAAATAAGAAAAGAAATGCATCTAAATGCAAAAACGGAAAAAGATGAAAACTCGTAAAGTGTCATCTAATAAAATTTTTTGCTGGCAGTTAAAAAAAGTATCAAAATACTTAACAAAAAGAAGCCGCAGTCACTTAATGAGGCCTATAACATTTCTAAGAATGTTATAAAGTCTAGCTTTAAAAATAAAAAATTAATATACCGAGAATAATTACAGTCCCAAAAATTGGCGGAATTTCACCACTACTTCCAATTAAAACAGCGTTAGGTGCACTTGGTGGTATAGCATCTGGTTGATCAGCTATAGCAAAAGTTTTTAATGATATCAGGAATGGAAAAGAGCAATTGGTTGAGGCTAGCCGTAATAACAGATATATGGAATCAACCGCTATGAGGAAGGGTTTATCCCTCAAACCGTATAGAAGGTGATATGGTTTATTTTTACGACCCTATCCAAAAAACTAATAAAAACCTACCCAAAAGACCGTTAACAGACGTAGATTTAATGAAATATTGCAAACATCTTTAATATTTCAGAGGAAGTTTTATGCGAAATTCCCTACCGAATAAACCGAAATTTCAAGAATGTGGAATTCTTAATTTAGACGATGCTGACGGTCCCGGCACTCATTGGGTAGCATAATATAAAAACAAAAATTATAAAGAATATTTTGATAGTTTTGGAAATTTACAGCAACGATTGAACTGATTAATTATCTGAAGCCACCAATACATTACAATTATGAGCAGAAACAAAAATACAAAACAGTAATATGTGGCCAATTATGTTTAAAATTTTTATTTAATAAAATATAAATTGTTCATTTCTTTCTTAAATGAAATAAAGTAAAGTACTACTATAAGGTTTCGAAATGACCATAAGCATAAGTATCAATATGATTTTCTCGTACAATTCGCTTATATTCCATATTCCTTTGAGCTACTTTATAAATATTTTGTGTATATACCGTATGTAATTTAGATCTAAATGTATACATTGGTGCATTATACAATTTATTTACCACAGACATTTTCTAAAATCTCCTAAACTCAATGTAGAAGTTACACACTTTTTTATTCCCTTAATTTTTTTAGTTTCATTTATATCGTTATCAATTCTAATTGAATACATTTTCGCTCTTAAACCTATAAATTCTTTTATTATCTTCCCATTACATTCATCCTTCATTATACCTAGAACCTTCTTATTCAACCGAGGAAGATTAAAAATGTGAGGAAGTATCGAAAAATTTTGAAATATCATCACGAATATCATTATAGAAGTCATCAGTTTGAATATCATAAATGAATAAATCAGTATCCATATAATTCAAAGCAATATTATTTTTATACTCAGTTGAGCAGAGCTCACAGAGTATATTAACTTTGATTGGATAACGGTTGGTTGTACAGGTATAAAGGAATCGAGATAGATATAGACTTCCATATATCAAAATCATCAGTATCGAAAAAAAATTCGATTGAGACATGTCCGTCCGTCCGTCTGTCCGTCTGTCCGTTAACACGATAACTTGAGTAAATTTTCAGTTATCTTGACGAAATTTGGTATGTAGGTTCCTGGGCACTCATCTCAGATCGCTATTTAAAATGAACGATATCGGAAAATAATCACGCCCAATTTTTCGATATCGAAAATTTCGAAAAATCGGAAAAGTGCGATAATTCATTACCAAATACGGATTAAGCAATGAAACTTGGTAGGTGTGTTGAACTTATGACGCAGAATAGAAAACTAGTAAAATTTTGGACAATGGGCTTGGCACCGCCCACTTTTAAAAGAAGGTAATTTAGAAGTTTTGCAAGCTGTAATTTGGCAGTCGTTGAAGATATCATGATAAAATTTGGCAAGAACGTTACTCTTATAACTATATGTTTGCTTAATAAAAATTAGCAAAATCGGATAACGATCACGCCCACTTTTTAAAAAAAATTTTTTTTTAATTCAAATTTTAAAAGAAAAGTTAATATCTTTACAGTATATAATTAAATTATGTCAACATCCCAACTCCAGTAATTATATGGTGCAACAAAATACAAAAATAAAAGAAAATTTCAAAATGGGCGTGGCTCCGCCTTTTTTCATTTAATTTGTCTAGGATACTTTTAATGCCATAAGTCGAACAAAAATTGACCAATCCTTGTGAAATTTGGCAGAGGCTTAGATTTTAAGGCGGTAACTGTTTTCTGTGAAAAAGGGCGAAATCGGTTGAAGCCACGCCCAGTTTTTATACACCGTCTGTCCTTCCGCTCGGCCGTTAACACGATAACTTGAGCAAAAATCGATATATCTTTACTAAACTCAGTTCACGTACTTACCTGAACTCACTTTGTGCTGGTGTAAAGAATGGCCGAAATCCGACTATGACCACGCCCACTTTTTCGATATCGAAAATTACGAAAAATGAAAAAAATGCCATAATTATATACCAAATACGAAAAATGGGATGAAACATGGTAATTGTATTGGTATATTGACGCAAAATATAACTTTAGAAAAAAACTTGGTAAAATGCGTGTGACACCTACCATATTAAGTAGAAGAAAATGAAAAAGTTTTGCAGGGCGAAATCAAAAGCCCTTGGAATCTTGGAAGGAATACTGTTCGTGGTATTACATATATAAATAAATTAGCGGTACTCGACAGATGATGTTCTGGATCACCCTGGTCCACATTTTGGTCGATATCTCGAAAACGCCTTCACATATAAAACTAAGGGCCACTCCCTTTTAAAACCCTCATAATCACCTTTAATTTGATACCCATATCGTACAAACACATTCTAGAGTCACCCCTGGTCCACGTTTAGGGCGATATCTCGAAAACGTCTTCACATATAAAACTAAGGGCCACTCCTTTTTAAAACCCTCATAATTACCTTTCATTTGATACCCATATCGCACAAAAAAATTCTAGAGTCACCCCTGGCCCACCTTTATGGCGATATCTCGAAAAGGCATCCACCTATAGAACTAAGGCCCACGCCCTTTTAAAATACTCATTAACACCTTTCATTTGATACCCATATCGTACAAACAAATTCTAGAGTCACCCCTGGTCCACCTTTATGGCGATATCTCCAAAAGGCGTCCACCTATAGAATTAAGGCCCACGCCCTTTTAAAATACTCATTAACACCTTTCATTTGATACCTATATAGTACAAAAAAATTCTAGAGTCACCACTGGCCCACCTTTATGGCGATATCTCGAAAAGGCATCCACCTATAGAACTAAGGCCCACTCCCTTTTAAAATACTCATTAACACCTTTCATTTGATACCCATATCGTACAAACAAATTCTAGAGTCACCCCTGGTCCACCTTTATGGCGATATCTCGAAAAGGCGTCCACCTATAGAACTAAGGCCCACGCCCTTTTAAAATACTCATTAACACCTTTCATTTGATACCCATATCGTACAAACAAATTCTAGAGTCACCCCTAGTCCACCTTTATGGCGATATCCCGAAAAGGCGTCCACCCATAGAACTAAGGTCCACTCCCTTTTAAAACACTTATTAAAACCTTTCGTTTGATACCCATATTGTACAAACGCATTCTAGAGTCAACCCTGGTCCACTTTTATAACGATATTTCGAAAAGGCGTCCACCTATAGAACTAAGGCCCACTCCCTTTTAAAATACTCATTAACACCTTTCATTTGATACCCATATAGTACAAACAAATTCTAGAGTCACCCCTGGTCCACCTTTATGGCGATATCTCGAAAAGGCGTCCATCTATAGAACTTAGGCCCACGCCCTTTTAAAATACTCATTAATACCTTTCATTTGATACCCATATCGTACAAAATAAATTCTAGAGCCTATAGAACTTAAGCCCACTCCCTTTTAAAATTATCATTAACACATTTCATTTGATACCCATATCGTACAAACAAATTCTAGAGTCACGCCTGGTCCACCTTTATGGCGATATCTCGAAAAGGCGTCCATCTATAGAACTTAAGCCCACTCCCTTTTAAAATTATCATTAACACATTTCATTTGATACCCATATCGTACAAAATAAATTCTAGAGTCACCCCTGGTCCACTTTTGTGGCGATATCTCGAAAAGGCGTCCACCTATAGAACTTAGGCCCACTCCCTTTTAAAATTATCATTAACACATTTCATTTGATACCCATATCGTAAGAGTCAGGCCTGGTCCACCTTTATGGCGATATCTCGAAAAGGCGTCCATCTATAGAACTTAAGCCCACTCCCTTTTAAAATTATCATTAAAACATTTCATTTGATACCCATATCGTACAAAATAAATTCTAGAGTCACCCCTGGTCCACCTTTATGGCGATATCTCGAAAAGGCGTCCACCTATAGAACTTAGGCCCACTCCCTTTTAAAATTATCATTAACACATTTCATTTGATGCCCATATCATACAAACAAATTCTAGAGTCACCCCTGGTCCATCTTTAAGGCGATATCTCGAAAAGGCGTCCACCTATAGAACTTAAGCCCACTCCCTTTTAAAATTATCATTAACACATTTCATTTGATACCCATATCGTACAAACAAATTCTAGAGTCAGGCCTGGTCCACCTTTATGGCGATATCCCTAAATGGCGTCCATCTATAGAACTATGGCCCACTTTCTCTTAAAATACTCTTTAATACCTTCCATTTGATACACATGTCATACAAACACATTCCAGGGTTACCCTAGGTTCTTTCTACAACATGTTGATTTTCCCTTACTTTGTTTCCACAGCTCTCAACTGAGTATGTAATGTTCGGTTACACCCGAACTTAGCCTTCCTTACTTGTTATATTTCTCTTTGATATAATCATAATGGAAACTATACATTTTTAAATTTAGAAAGCTCTAATACGGTAAAATCAATATGTATCGGTTTATTGTACAGAGTTGACACTTCTTTCAATTGAATTGCTATTATATTATTAGAAAATTTGTTTAGACTATGGAAATTAAGGCCCTAGCACCTAATTTTTTCCTACCTCTTCCCCCAATATTAGTATTTTCCCAATCTTGTACTAATTTAACATCTACTCTTTTATCTACATTTTCCATAGTTTTCCCATACACAGCATTATTCAATAATTTAAAGAAATTTTCTTCAAACTTATTTGCTGCTAATGTTCTGTGATAATTATTTAAATCAATATATTTTTTTAACCAATCTGATTGATTAAATTGTAGAACTCTATACATTTTCTTTAATACAAATCCATGTTTAATACATTGTTCTAAATTTTTATAATGAATAATATATTTTATTTTGTTTCTCAAATCACCAATAAACTTTGAGTTTTTCGTTGAGCCAACTTTTTTATTTTCAAAACAAAATGATGAATCATTATGAATATTGTGAGTGGTTATGGGATAATCCAAATCTACTTCTAATACGTATCCGACTTAAGAATCTTCTGGTATGCTAAAAACGTTAAATTCCTCTACGTTTTCAATCCATTCAAAATTATTATGAGGGAGATGTTGTGACATAGCATAACCATATAAATGATTAACATCTAAATAAATTATATAATTTGAAGACTTAATCGCATCACTTAAATATTTATTGTTAGCAACTGAACGCCGTTTGTAACATTGAACAATCCCGCCCCTAATTCCCGACAATATAAAATTATGCATGTTTTCATCAGTAAACAATTCTAATTCTATTCTAGTTATTTTGAGCATTGCGTCCCAAGATAATCCTGGAGATGTATAATATTGACAAGGGTCTAGTCGATAAACTCCTTTACATAATTTTCTAAAATTTTCAAAAATGCAACTGAGCAGTAACAGATCTACTTTTAGAATAAAAAATTATCTAATAAATTGGAACAATTAAATGTTATCCAAACATTTTGTGCATGCTGATAACATCGATGCTACACGATTCATTTGATAATTTATTAAAAAATGTGAATGATCAGGTAATTGTGTTTCGTTGAGACGTTCTTATGAATCTAAGTAGTCATATGGGAAAATACCCTTACGTTTCATTAAATCAAAGTGATGTTCGTTAGGGAAATAAGCCTTTGTTATTTCTAAATCATTATTATGTAAATTCTTAGCTAAACTGTCTAAACTAGAAGGCATGAATTGAAATGAATCTGAAAATATAAGTTCAATGGTATCTTTTTTATTAATATATATTCTCTTTGATATTGAAATATATAACTCTTTGTTTAAGAGAATAATATTTATATCTCCCTCTACAGATGACAGCTCTTTAATAAATAAATGACAATCATATTTAGATAAATTATGAAAAAATATTGGAGTAAAATTTGATATCTGATATTTTAAATAACATTTATTATGTGCTGGACCTCTATATTCACCAGTTAAATGACAATGTTCTGCTAGCCTATTATTTAATAAAAGTTCCATTCCACAAATATGACAAACTATATCCTCGTTTTGACGTCTAAGTTGGTTGGTAGTTAATGGATGCATTCTAACTGTTTTACTCAAATATAGGTGGTAAATATCTAAAACATCATCGAAAATACTTTTAAAAAAATGTTTTGGATCATCAACCCCGCTATATATTGTGACGAATATTAGTGACACTAAGTGATACTCACATTCCTAGTCTGATGCTAAGTAAATGAAGTCACACCAACAATAAAGCAGACAGTCAGTTGTATCTACATAAACGAATCAATCATTACATCTACACATATGTACGTACACGCAGCGGAGAAGCAACGCAAAACCACATGCATATATCTGAGATACTCCCGAATGTATGCAATGAGAGAAGCTTTAAAATCGTGCATCAGTAGTTACAGCTGAGAAATTTGATAGCTGATGGCCAACTAGTAGATTTTGGAAATGGAAGCGCCTAGAAGATGCGAACGAGGAAATCAGAGAGTATAAAAGGCAGCAAAAGTAGAGGCGCGATAATCAGTTTCGATTAAGCACGCTATCTGTCGAGCAATAAAAGTGTTATTTTGAAAGTACTTGAATAAAGGCCATTTTGCATTATTAAATATTTGAGTTATTTATTCAACAGTTTAGCGATACGAACGTTAGTAGAAGGTTGCAAATAAGAGGAATTGCACTAAATTCGTAACAATTGCTGTCAGAATAGGAATTGTTGAATAAATTCCAGAGGACAACAAGGACATGGCAAGGTTCAGTGAATTGAAGATCCAGCAACTTAAGAAGGAGTTGGAGAGCCGTGGATTGAATACAACCGGCATTAAACTCGAACTTCAGGCACGACTACGAGAGGTAATGGAAGCAGAAGAAATTAACGTGGAAAAGTATGTCTTTCATCTTGGTGTCGACGAGACAACAACAAAAATTGAAGAGAAAAACGAAACATCGCAGACAGTTACGAGCACAGACTTGAACATGATATGGGCTGAAATAACTGCTCAAACATCGACAGTGGCATCTCACCTGGAATCGCAGGAGACACGTTTAACATCCAAGATGGAAGCACAGGAGGCACGCATTTCAGAAATGTCGTCACAAATGTCATCTCAACTGGCATCGCAAGAGACACGCATAACATCCAAGATGAAAAAAAAAACTAGAATCGCAGGAGAACCGTAAAACAGCGAAGATTGAAGCACAGGAAACACAAATTTCATCACAGCTGGAAGAACAAAAGACATATATGGCAACTCAACTGAAAGAACAAGAGACACGCATAACAGTACAACTAGAAGCACAAGCGGCGCGTATATCATTAAAACTCGAAGCACGCATGGACGAAAAAATAATGCAGTTTGAAGAAAAATTCGAGGCAGAGGTGGATACTTTGAGAGGTCGTATACAGGAGTTACAATTAAGTCGCGAAGCTGTTTCAGCAAGCAATCCAAAGGTAAAAACACCATCCTTTGACGGTTCTGTTCCTTTCCGGGACTTTAAGCTACAGTTTAAGAAGGCCGCAGCAGTGAACAACTGGAATGCTGAAGATAAAGTTGCTGTATTGTTCGTGGCTTTAAAAGGACCAGTTGCTGAGATATTACATATCATCCCAGATAACGAACGTATCAGTTATGAAGCATTGACGGCTGCTGTAGAAGCTGGAAGCGAACACAGAAAACAGGTATACCAAATTGAGTTGCAAAACCGTTACCAAAAAGCAAATGAGACATTGCAGGAGTTTGCTTGGAATGTTGAATTATTGGCTCATCTTGCAAATGCAGACGCACCCGTGGAATACACTGAAATGATAAAGATTCAGAGCTTTATAAACGGCATACGGGAAACGAAGCGAGCCACATACGCGAACCCAAAGCAAACATTCGCTGAAACGGTATCCCATGCACTGACTCAGGAAACTGCCTCACTTTTGAGTAAGCCAGCGTACAAAGCGCATCGCGTGGAAGTAGAAAGGCCAAATTGGGTGGACACAATTTTGGAAGCACTGAGGGGATCACAACAGAAAAACTCTGGAGTTATGAAATGTTTCAAGTGCCGCAACCCAGGCCACATTGCACGTCATTGCAGCACCGGTCCTAATAGTTCCAACAATCTGGGTGGTGTAAACGCAGAGCTGACGGAGATGAGCAAATCTCCAAGTCCACTCAATCATTAAACTAAAGAGAGTCAGCTCAAGGGGCGACAGTTGGCTCCCTCAATTGAATGCCCCTTAATCTCTATCTCGCCAATTGGAAGAAGGTCAAGCAATCTTACTGCCGGAGGACATGTGGACGGAAAGGAACGTTTACTGACTGTAGATACGGGTGCATCTCATTCCATCATTCGAGCGGATCTAGTGAACAAGGAAATAAGACCATTGCATGGAGCAAGATTGCGTACAGCCACTGGAGAATACACCACTTCTAGGTGAAGTAGCACGTGAAGCCGCAATTGGGAACGTCACGGTAGTACACAATTTTATAGTGGGAGAGATTGTTGATGAAATCATAATTGGAGTGGACTTCTTAATCGACCAAGGTATAAAAGATAGATATGCAAAGCAAGACAATGCGATATAAGAACATGGATGTGCCACTTAATTTCGGCTCCGAGAGAGGCTACAACAGTAAACGACTGCTGGTGGAAGAGAGTCAGCAAATACCACCAAAATCCGAAGCAGTCATCTGGGCAAAGGTTGGTGGGGATTGTGGGACAAACAAATTGTGGGTTGTCGAAGCAGCAAACAAATCAGCACCAAACATACTTGTTGGAAAAACCCTGGCTTTGACAAAACAAGATGGACGTATTCCGGTAAGAGTACTCAATGAGTTCACGACACCACTCAAACTGACCAAAGGGGCTATTTTGGGAAGATGCCAAGAGGCTGAAGTTATTATTAACTCTGAACAGCTCCAGGAACACGTTTCATCTAGTAATACTGATCTTTCAAATGACATCACGGCATGGACGGAGGGGCTAGAGGAAGCAAGTTAGTTACTTGGATCATAATGTAACGATGGAGGGCATCTGCACCGGAATGAAAAGATAGAAACAGTGACGGATTGGCCAAGACCACAGAATCTGCATGAATTGAGAAGTTTCCTTGGGCTGTGCACATATTACCGCCGATTTGTACCAAATTTTGCCAGCGTAGCCCATAGTCTCCACGAGCTAACAAGAAAAAAAAAAAGCTTTTGAATGGAAGAAGGAGAAAGAAGTAGCTTTCCAAACATTGAAAGAGCGTTTGTGCACTGCCCCAATGTTGGCATATCCGATTCCAGGAGCAACCTTTATTCTAGATACAGATGCGAGTGGATATGCTATAGGAGGCGTTTTATCACAACTGGTTTATGGACAGGAGAAGGGAGTTGCATATTACAGCCGTTCGATTGGAAAACCAGAGAGGAACTATTGCGTTACTCGGAGAGAGCTGTTGGCATTGGTAGAGTACATTATACATTTTCACAAATACCTCTACGGCCAACGATTCCGCGTCAGGACAGATCACGCAGCGTTGAAACGGCTTCTGCAGTTCGGTAATCTGGAAGGACAATTGACACGGTGGATCGAGCGACTACAAAGCTATGACTTTTCCATTGAGGATCGAAAAGGTAGTACCCATGGAAATGCTGATGCAATGTCACAAAGGCCATGTAGTTTGGAATGCAAGCACTGTTTAAAGGCCGAGGCTAAAGAAAACATTATAGATGTCCGGCTAATGACTATAACATGTACAGATGAATGCGACAAGGAACAGCTAAGGAAGTGTCAGCTAAAAGATACAGATCTGTCACATGTTATGCAAAGGCTCGAACGAAACGAAAAACGAAACAGAGAGGAGATGTCAGCAGAGGGTCCCATTGCTAAGTCATATTGGGACAGTGGACAGTTTAGAATTGATATCCGGTTGTCTTCATCGAGTATGGGAGAGTGGGGATGGTCAATGCAAGAAGAAACTGATAGTTGTTCCCAGAAAGAGGATTCCCGACGTGCTCAGCGAGCTGCATAATGGTCCAAGTGGAGGTCATCTTGGAATCACGAAGACGCTCTAGAAAATTAAAGAGAGATTCTATTGGGTTGGTTGCCGTCAGTCAGTCACTGAGTGGATTGCGAACTGCGAGGTTTGCAGCAGAGCGAAAGGGCCCAAAACCTGAAGTCATGGCCAGATGAAGCAATATAACTCAGGTACGCCATTTGAAAGGATCGGTATGGATGTCGCAGGTCCATTTCCTACTAGCAGCTGCGGAAACAAATATGTACTGGTGGTTATGGATTATTTCAGCTAATGGCCAGAGGTATACCCAATCCCAAACCAAGAAGCGGAAACAGTAGCAGAAGTATTTATAAACAATTGGGTTGCAAGGTATAGGGTACCAATGGAGTTACATTCTGACCAAGGCAGGAATTTAGAATCAGCTGTGTTCGAGGAAATGTGTAAATCATTGGGCATTCGAAAAACACGGACAACTGCATTGCATCCTCAGTCCGATGGTATGGTGGAACGTTTCAATAGAACCTTGGAGGAGCATTTAAGGAAAGTAGTAGACAAGTACCATAAGGAGTGGGAATCCCGCATACCATTATTCTTGATGGCTTACCGATCAGCAGTGCATGGGACAACGGGCCAAACCCCTGCAAAAGTAATTTTTGGCAATGACCTTCGACTGCCAGCTGATTTGAAGTTTGGGATAGATGCCGATGCGGAGAGAAATGTCAAGAAATTCACTGGTGTCTTGGAAGAAGAGCTGAGGGAGATACACGATCTGGTAAGGCACGAGCAAAGATTATGAGTGACAAGATGAAATCCAGATACGATAAAGCAATTAATTCGGAAGGGTTTCAGGAAGGAGATTGGGTGCTGTTATACAACCCACAATGAAAAAAAGGTTTGTCCTCGAAATTGCAGTGTAGTTGGAAAGGCCCATACAAAGCTATGAAACGGATCAAAGATGTAGTGTACCGCATACAAACTATTGGCAAACCACGAACCAAAATGAAAGTGGTTCCTTTGGAAAGGCTGGCAGCATTTAGATCGAGAGATTTGTCTGATCGGGACGATCATACTTAGGTGGAGGGCAGTGTAATGAATATTAGCAGCACTAAGGCATACCATCATCTCTAAGCCGATGCTAAGCAGTGACTTGTATGCACATCAATGATTCAATCATTTTGTCTACACATATGTACGTAGACGCAGCGGAGAAGCAACGCACAAACAAATGCAGATATCTTATCTGAGATGCTCCCAAAAGTATGCAATTATAATTGTGGAAGTGTCGCTCACAAATGCACGCGCATATCAGAGCTATACACTTTGCATCTGTCGTTATAATTATATAGCAGTAACTAAGTAAATTCTGGAATAGCCTAGAAGTATGCAAAGGAGAAATCACAGAGCATAAAACAACAGTAGAGGCACGACATTCAGTTTCATTTAAGCAAGCTATTGGTTGTGAAGTATCAGTGTTATTGTGAAGTACTTTAATAAAGGCCATTTTGCATTATTAAATATTGGAGTTATTTATTCAACAGTTTAGCGATACGAAAGTTAGTAGGAGGTTGCAAATAAGAGGAATTGCAATAAATTCGTTACAATATGTTGACGCTACTGCAGCTTAAGCACGCTTCCTCCATAATTTCCGCTGCTTTCTTCAGGCTATAATTTCTGCTTGAAAAACGCTGCAGTATTCTGGTAGCCTGTGGTATGCACTTATTTCTGGATCCACACAGTATACAGCAGACCCGACCCCTTTGATTAATTAGATTAGATTAGATAAGATTATTTTTATTCATTTTCTTTCAAATCAAACAATATTTTTTACATGTTTAAATATATAAAATTGACACTTAAATTAATACCATTGAAATTTAATTAAAGAAAAGTAAAGCATTCTAAAAAATTATCTAAAACTTTAGTTTTGAATGCCATCTAAAAATAAATAAATGAATATTTACAAATGTGTGTGGAGTGAAGATAGTTAATAAGCTATAACCTAAGTTGAAGTTTAAATTACAATATGCAAATAAAATGTAAAAATATTAGAAAATAACAATGTTAATTTTAATTTACTAAGTGGCAGGGTTCAGCAACGGTTCAGCTGCCGTCTGACTGCTCTAATAAGAATGATTTGATATTTTTTTAAAATTCACCCATATTTCTAATGACACGTTTAGACGCACGTAGCGTATTGAAAACTTTGCAAGATGCGATAGTAAAAAAATTATTATAATGGGTAGTATGAGATGTGGGAACAACAACAAGTCCGAATGAGTTTTGCCTCAAATTATAATTATCCGTGACTAGGCTGTGTAAATACTCATAACGAATAAAGAATATTTTTAAAGCTTTGTAATAGTACGTGTGTTTTATTGGAAGAATTTTCAGCTCTCTAAACAACTCCATGCTATGTTAGAAACGCGTCACATTACATATTTTCCCTATGACACATTTTTGAATAGTAATAAATTTGCTGGATTTTACTGTAAGAAGCACCACCCAGCAGCAAATGCCATATTGAAGCATAAAGTGAACCAAAGCGTCTTACGAATAAAAAAAAGTTAAGTGCGCCATTTCATTAAACCTTTTTTATTTACATGTATGATATTTTTAGCGAGTTAGCGTCACTATTTTTGTGATATTTGTGGTGTTCACTGGCTTTGACCAATCAAATTTCATGTGCATTTTCATATAAAAATATCGGTTACACTTCGAACGGAATAAAAATTAATAAATTGGAGGACTTGGCAATATTTCAAACAATTTTTGAATCAAAAATAAAATTTTCTAAAATTGTTGGTATAACTGTTTTTAATGCACGCACTGCATGTTGTAATTTAAAATTAAATTTTCTGCTGGGATGGTCATGCTCTCGCTCTCACTAATACACTTACATTTTGATTCTTGCCGACCACTGTTCTATAATTATTTTGTTGTTGTAACATCGACGCTTTCTCAAAGTCGGACAGTGGCCACTTGATGCACAGTGGGCCATGAGTGCCGTTTTTTGGTTATTTAAATTATGATGTTTTATGTCCGATTTGTGCTGAGCTATTCTCGTTTTTAACTTCAATTTTGTGGTGCATGCGTAAATACTTCTGCATGCTACGTAGTTGTTGCCATTGCAGCGAATTTTGTAAATGAAGTTGTTTTTTTTTGGTTGAAGGCGTTATAGACTTGGTTTTATTAAACATGTTTTTGAGAGTATTACAGGGTTTATACTACGTTCAAACGAAAAATAAATTGCGGCAATTTCGATTTAAATTGAGTGGTGTTCATACAACTCAATTTAGCTTACACAATAGTAATTTGATAGCTGGTTGGCTCATCTCTGCAGCAACAATATACCTTTGTTCAGGCGAACGGAATGGAATGAAAACATAAAACCTTGAAATTTTTGTGTGTTGTAAGAAAATGTGTTCAATGTTTTGGTTTCACCTTGAGTTGGCCATCTTCTTTTTACAATCCCTACTCCAGTGAAATGAAAAAAATCAAATCAGCGGATGAGATGAGCCAACCATATAGTTGAGCCAGGCGTAACTGACGTTTAAATCTACTCAATAAACACACTTTACAAGGTTGCATTTGCAGTTTGAAACAATTTATTATGCAATTTTTTCTAAACTGGCAATTTATTTTTAATGATAAGTTGCGTAATAAATTGCCCAAATGGTATAAATTGCCAATTTGGTGTGTGTTTGTATAGTATTATGTGCTTTTTTAAATTTTTTATTATTGTAACAGTAGGAGTTGACTTCATTAGACGCTCTGATAGTTGAGGTATGTAAATTACAGATTTAAACGTTTTTGATGTTGCGGATTTTTCTGAATTTTCAGAAAAATCATTTAATTTTAGTAGCGAGAAAATTTCTTGTCTGATGTCTTTATGATAGACTTCATCTGATATCTGTAACATGCGTCGTATACAGCTCATTGTTGTATTCATAATCATACTCTTCGGGTGTTTAGAGTATTGAGAGTTGAGTTGATTAGTCGCCCTGACGCAGTTGGGCTCTTATACCATATAAGCTTTAACTGGCTGTCTCGTTTTATAACCATAAATTCTAAATAAGGTAGTTTTCCTTCTTCTTCCTGTTCTATGATGAACTTTATGCTGTTATGAAATGTGTTCAGCGCGTTCAGGGTATTCTGTATCTCATCTTGTTGTACAATTGCGAATATATCATTCACATATTTTTTCATAATTCTTGGTTTACGCTATAGTTTTTCAATCGCATTGTTTAAAAGTTCTTCCATTACAATGTCAGCGATAACTGGAGATGCCGGCGATCCCATGGGCATAGCTCATGAAGTCTTATAATTTTTTTTTATACTCAGTTGAGCAGAGCTCACAGAGTATATTAACTTTGATTGGATAACGGTTGGTTGTACAGGTATAATGGAATCGATATAGATATAGACTTCCATATATCAAAATCATCAGTATCGAAAAAAAATTCGATTGAGCCGTGTCCGTCCGTCCGTCCGTCCGTCCGTCCGTTAACACGATAACTTGAGTAAATTTTGAGGTATCTTGATGAAATTTTGTATGTATGTCTCTGGTCAATCATCTCAGATCGCTATTTAAAATGAACGATATCGGACTATAACCACGCCCACTTTTTCGATATCGAAAATTTCGAAAAATGGAAAAAGTGCGATAATTCATTACAAAATACGTATAAAGCGATGAAACTTGGTAGGTGAGTTGAACGTATGACGCAGAAATAGAAAACTAGTAAAATTTTGGACAACGGGCGTGGCACCGCCCACTTTTAAAAGAAGGTAATTTAGAAGTTTTGCAAGCTGTAATTTGGCAGTCGTTGAAGATATCATGATGAAGTTTGGCAGGAAAGTTACTCTTATTACTATATGTAGGCTTAATAAAAATTAGAAAAATCGGAGAACGACCACGCCCACTTTTTAAAAAAAATTTTTTTTAAGTCAAATTTTAAAAGAAAAGTAGTGCAGTATATAAGTAAATTATGTTCACATTCAACTCCAGAAATGATATGGTGCAACAAAATATTAAAATAAAAGAAATTTAAAAAATGGGCGTAGCTCCGCCCTTTTTCATTTAATTTGTCTAGGATACTTTTAATGCCATATGTCGAACAAAACATTACCATTCCTTGTGAAATTTGGTAAAGGCTTAGATTGTAGGACGATAACTGTTTTCTGTGAAAAAGGGCGAAATCGGTTGAAGCCACGCCCAGTTTTTATACACAGTCGACCGTCTGTCCTACCGCTCGGCCGTTAACACGATAACTTAAGCAAAAATCGATATATCTTTACAAAAGTCAGTTCACGTACTTATCTGAACTCACTTTATATTGGTGTAAAAAATGGCCGAAAGCCGACTATGACCACGCCGAAAATGCCATAATAATATACCAAATACGAAAAAAGGGATGAAACATGGTAATTGGATTGGTCTATTGACCCAAAATATAACTTTAGAAAAAAACTTTGTAAAATGGGTATGACACCTACCATATTAAGTAGAAGAAAATGAAAAAGTTTTGCAGGGCGAAATCAAAAGCCCTTGGAATCTTGGAAGGATAACTGTTCGTGGTATTACATATATAAATAAATTAGCGGTACCCGACAGATGATGTTCTGGGTCACCCTGGTCCACATTTTGGTCGATATCTCGAAAACGTCTTTACATATACAACTACCACCACTCCCTTTTAAAACCATCATTAATACCTTTAATTTGATACCCATATTGTACAAACACATTATACAGTCACCCTGGCCCACCTTTATGGCGGTATCTCGAAAAGGCGTCCACCTATAGAACTAAGGCCAACTCCCTTTTAAAATACTCATTAGCACTTTTGATTTGATATCCATATTGTACAAACGCATTCTAAAGTCACCCCTGGTCCACGTTTATGTTGATATCCCGAAAAGGCGTCCACGAATAGAACTAAGGCCAACTCCCTTTTAAACTACTTATTAACACCTTTCGTTTGATACCCATATTGTACAAAAACATTCTAGAGTGACCCCTGGTCCACCTTTATGGCAATATCTCGAAAAGGCGTCCACCTATAGAACTAAGGCCCACTCCCTTTTAAAATACTCATTAACACCTTTCATTTGATACCCATATCGTACAAACAAATTCTAGAGTCACCCCTGGTCCACGTTTATGGCGATATCTCGAAAAGGCGTCCACCTATAGAACTAAGACCCACTCCCTTTTAAAACACTCAATGACACTTTTCATTTGATACCCATATCGTACAAACAAATTCTAGAGTCACCCCTGGTCCACCTTTATGGCGATATCTCGAAAAGGCGTCCACCTATAGAACTAAGGCCCACGCCATTTTAAAATACTCATTAACACCTTTCATTTGATAACCATATCGTACAAACAAATTCTAGAGTCACCCCTGGTCCACGTTTATGGCGATATCTCGAAAAGGCGTCCACCCATAGAACTAAGGCCCACTCCCTTTTAAAATTCTCATTAACACCTTTCATTTGATACCCATATCGTACAAACAAAGTCTAGAGTCACCCCTGGTCCACCTTTATGGCGATATCTCAAAAAGGCGTCCTCCTATAGAACTTAGGCCCACTCCCTTTTAAAATACTCATTAACACTTTCATTTGATACCCATGTCGTACAAACAAATTCTAGAGTCAGCCCTGGTCCACCGTTATGGCGATATCCCTAAATGGCGTCCATCTATAGAACTATGGCCCACTCCCTCTTAAAATACTCTTTAATACCTTCCATTTGATACACATGTCATACAAACACATTCCAGGGTTACCCTGGGTTCATTTTACTACGAGGTGATTTTCCCTTATTTTGTCTCCATAGCTCTCAACTGAGTATGTAATGTTCTGTTTGGGGGGGATAGCGACGAAAGAAAGCGCCGGTACGAACTCACGAGTTGGACAAGTTGATCAAGCAGCGAACCACAAAGACAGAAAAAAACAATGAACTAGGTTACAATTCAAGGATTGTTTATTTGCATAAAAAGAAGAGGTAAATTACATATATAGAAGGATATATATGAATTTATGCAAATATATACAATAATTAAATGAAGGTAAAAAGTAAAATAATGAAAGGAAGAAAAAGTACCTTGTAATGTTGATGACGACTGGAAGCACAGCGGTTGGTGGATAGCCAAAGACTGTCTTCTCAAGTAGTACATCAATTGGTTCTCACTGCTTTCGCAAATTCTCACCGGTGCATTTCCCGGCACGAGTAGTTTTGCAGCATACGGCTGCATCGAGAAATGTCCAGCGATTCCCAACTATTGCAAGCCTTTTGGCTTCAACATTGCCGCCAGCCTTGCAATACTAAGGAATTGCAAATGACTTGGAGATAAACGTTGGTAATCTATGTATGTACAAGATTCGTTCTAAATGTAGTAGCTCTCAATTTACAATATAAAGCTTAACTCTATAAATTCAAACATGCGTGTAAAGAAAATAAATTGTTGAGCTTTTATTTATATATGTGTATAACTACGTATGTTTTAGGAATTCAATATGTTATAGTATATTCTTACATCTAGTCCTCAGTAAGGAGGCGCCTTCGTAAATTTGTAAACGGTACCCAGTAGGGGGTAGATGTGTCTTAAAGGGCACATGGGCCAGAAAGGACCCAACCGAATATTGAGTTCTGGGCAGTAGGATACCCAGAATACGCTATGCTCTCGGTACGCATTATTTTATTATGTACATCGCCGCCGAAGATTACGGCTACCGCGGACGAGGTATGAAAGTTCGGATCGGCTAATAGTAGGTTAACGAATTTGTCTCGCGTCGTTTGGCTGAGGTGGCGGACAGGGGTTTTCAACCCGACCTCCGCGACGACCCTAGCAGTAAACGAGAACTGCACGTATGGGTCATTAGACGAGCTGACGTGCAACTCGCACATTTCGGTGGTTGCCACCGGTAAGGTTCGCAAGCTGAGACGCTTGGCTAAGGGCCCACAAACTTTACTCGTCTGCGAGCACGGATCGAGCAGGCCTCGGGTCAAAATCCTCCGCTGCCCCACATGTAAGTATACCGCGACGGTTGGCAATACAGTGATGGTTCCCGAGAGTTGCGTCAGAAGCTGAGGCACCTCTTTTTGGTGGTATAGAGGAGTTTTGGAGTGTAAGAGCGTGTGGTCTCATGTGAGTGTGCTAGACAGCGCGAACAGTAGCGATGCAATAGTACGAGTCTTAAACGACGTTCAGAACTTCTTGCAGAAACTTCTTACAGTACCGCAGTGGATGCGCGCGGTGGCAAACTCTGCATTTGAATCGGCCGTCCGATTTTGATGGGGGTTGGATGGGTTTTTTCGGTGCAGTTGGCGCTGGGGAGATGAGGCGCGTGCCGTGGAGGTTGTCGATTCATTTAAACGTGCCAATTCCATGATGATAAAGTGAGATAAATAGAATATACATAAAAGTTAATTGGGTAAGACTACTAACTTCCCGATGTGGCGCGTTATCATTCCCTTTTGGGTGCGAATGTCGGCGACGCGAATTCTTTTATCGGTGCCTTGGTAGACCTTAGTAACCCGGCCCAAGCGCCATTCATTGGGTGGTATATTTTCGTGACGTACAACTACTAAATCATCAATCGCGATATCTCTCTTGGGGAACTTCCACTTATAACGTTTGTGGAGTTCTTTTAAGTATTCCTCCTTCCATCGAAGGGCATGCTGTTGGCTCAAAGCTTTTAACTTCTGCCACCGATTAATTAGCGATGTGGGATTGGCTTCAATGGATAGTTCTGCGCGCGAGAGGATGGGACCTCCCGTGAGAAAATGACCAGGTGTTAAGGCGGCAGAGTCCGATACTTCAGTGGAATTTGGCGATAGTGGTCGAGAGTTAAGGCAAGCTTCTATGCGACATAACAGAGTTTGGAACTCTTCGAATGTGAATTTCTGAGACGCAGCGACTCTTCGGAAATGGAATTTAAAACTTTTAACCCCAGCTCCCATAGCCCACCCATGTGAGGAGCGCCCGCCAGTATAAAGTACCACGACACCTCTTGATGACTATAGAGGTTACACAAGGATTCCTGAGATGAGGTTAAAAATTGCTTAAAATCCTTTTTAAGGCTGGTTGACGCACCAACGAAGTTTGTCCCATTATCCGAAAAGATATTTTTTGGACAACTTCTGCGGGAAGTGAACCTAGAAAAGGCCCGGAGAAAGGCTTCTGTGGAGAGATCACTGGCCGCTTCCAAATGAATTGCTTTTGTAGAAAAGCAAATGAAAATGCACACATATCCTTTGGTCACCTTATACGATCGTCCGGAATACGTCTTAATGTCGAATGGACCCGCAAAATCGACCCCAGTGTTTTCGAACGGTCTGGAGAGAGTTGTCCTTTCCTCTGGAAGAGCAGCCATGATTTGACTTTGGTCTCGTTGTCTATGCAGAACGCAAGGTTTGCATTGATGAATCGTAGTCCTGATTAGATTTTTGGCTTGCGGAATCCAATACTGCTGACGAAGTAACCGTAGTGTCAGTTGATTGCCTCCGTGAAGGGAAATGCAATGTAGAAAGTAAACTAGCAATTTGGAAAACGAACAGTTGTACGGAAGTAGAAATGGATGTTTTTCGTTGTAGGGTATGGTCGGCGAGTTTGCTAACCGGCCGTTGACTCGTATTACACCCTGACTGTCAAAAAATGGATTCAAGGTCAAAATTTTACTTTTCGAGTTAATAGGAATTTTGGAAGTTTGATTGCGATGCTCTTCTGGGAAACAATTCATCTGAGCAAGAATAATTAGCCGTCTACGCGTTTTTGAGATTTCCTCTCCCGAGATGATAAGAGATGGATACAAATGGAACCGACGCGTGTGTGTACAAGTCCGATGGTAAAATCTCATGACGTAGGAAGTGCTCGCGGAAACGAAGAAAACCTTACGAGAAGGTCCTCATATTTGGATACGACTGAAGTGTGCGCCTTCACTCCCCTCGCTTCGAGGGTTAAGTCCTCGGTTTCAGGATAGTACGATGGCCATTGCCCCACATCCCTTATCAGCCACGGAGGGCCGTGCCACCATTGCTGATTTTCTCGCAAGTCCACGGGGTAGGCTCCTCTGCTACCAAGATCTGCAGGATTCTCCTTTGAGTCCACATGATTCCAATGATCAACCTCGACTAGTTCCTGTATCTTTGCCACTCGATTAGCGACAAAGGTGGTCCAAGAGCTAGGTCGCTTTTTAAGCCACGCTAGCACGATAGTTGAATCTGTCCAACAGAAGATATTTTCCGGTTTAAATGGAAGTTCGCTGAGGAGAGTTTGAAGCATTTCGGCGATGAGAAGAGCACCACATAGCTCCAATTGAGGTAGAGAAATCGTTTTGATTGGTGCAACTTTGGTTTTTGCAAATAAAAGGTGAGAAGAAGTGATTTCTGTGGTTTCCACTCTCAAGTATATCACCCCCGCGTATGCCTTTTCCGAGGCGTCGCAAAAGGCATGAATTTGGAAGGGCGATTGTTCGTTGTACCAAATTTGCTGCATGACTATCTTTGCTAATACTACTACTGGTGCTAGCCAACCGGCTGGATCAAAAAGCTTTGCTATGATCGAGAGCGCTTCACGCTTGGTATAGTTGTCTTTCATAGGAGGGGTATGAACTTGGAAGAAAAACTGATCTTACTTAGCATTCCATCGTATACCTAAAGCTTTTGTAGTGCTAGTTTCCTCTAATTCTAAGAAATCTTTATCTAATAAATGGTCTCGGGGAAGATCTACTAAAGTTTCCCTTGAATTTGACGACCACTTTCTAAGAGACAAACCTGCACTACCTAGTGTTCCAATTAGCTCATTTCGTGCTCTCAGCGCTGTAGATACGTCATGAAAGCCTGCTAGTACATCGTCTACATACATAGACTTTCGAAGGATTTGAGCTGCTAATGGATGAGAATCTTGGTTATCCTGGGCCAGTTGGTGAAGCGTCCTAATTGCTAAGTAAGGCGCGCAATTGACCCCAAAGGTTACCGTGTTTAATTGAAAGTCCCTTATGTTACCTTGTGGATCCTCTCTAAAAAGGATTCTTTGATAAGGCCTATGCGCTGGATTTATCAGAATCTGACGATACATCTTCTGTATATCACTGTTGAGAACGAACTTATACATTCTCCATCGAATGATTAAAAGTGTTAAATCCGCTTGAATAGTGGGACCTACATGCAGAATATCATTTAATGACACTCCATTGGATGTTTTGCTAGAAGCATTAAAGACTACTCGCAACTTCGTTGAAGTGCTTTCAGGCTTTAATACCGCGTGATGTGGGAGATAGAAATGACTAGGAGAATGTTCAAAGGTGGGAGAATCGACTTGTTCCATGTGGTCTAGTTCCAAGTATTCCTTGACCACCTTGTCGTATTCTGCCTTTAAAGAAGGATTCTTTAATAATCTCGATTCATTGGTATAAAACTGGCGTAGCGCGATGGGTCGAGATAACTTCAGATCCGTACGATAAAACTGTTTGAAGGGCAGTGACGCTATGTATCTCCCCTCCGCGTTCCGTATGGTGGTCTTTGCGTATAGCTCCTCACAAAATGAATCCTCTGCCGTTTGAAGGTTTCTTTTAGGAACTTCCTCTAATTCCCAAAACATACGCAATTGGTTATCTAGTGGTATGTCCTCTCCCATTGAGACTTTGGTGGCAAAGCAAGAGACGTGTGCAGTGGAAGATGCTCCGGTGATGATCCACCCAAACACGGTCTCTTGGGACAGTAAATTTTTATGGACATTGCGCTTTACCCCATCTAACATGACTTTGGGATACAAGTCTCCTCCTATGAGAACGTCTACCGGACTGCTTTGTAGGAAATTCGGATCTGCCAAGGTTACTTTGGGGATTTGTTCTAAAATCTCTTCGTTTATTGAAGTTGAGGGTAAGTTGCCAGCGATCTTTGGTAAAACATACGCGGTGGTTTCTATCAAAAGATTTGGGTCACGGGGTGAGCCCAAAATGAAGGAACAACTCTTCGAGGAATTATTACAAACTTTTTGATTTAGTCCCGAAATAACCGCGTTTGTTTTTGAGCATGGAAGCTTTAGAAGCTTGCGAAGTCGCTCCGAAATGAAGGATGCTTCTGCAGCTGAGTCAATCAATGCCCGAGCGACATATGTTGACCCCAAGTGATAAATGTGAACCATTGCGGTTCCGAGAAGAGCTGAGGATAAGCTTGACGATTTCAAGGTTTCTTCATCTGGAGATGAGTTTCTATTGGATGGTGTGGACTGTAGATTGGTGTGGAATGCTTGTGAAGCAGTTGCTAGGGTGGAGTCTTTGGAAGGTTGGGTGTTAGAAGGGACTCTGTGCAGAAGAGTATGGTGTCTACTTT
The DNA here is from genome assembly GCF_040869045.1 of Eurosta solidaginis. Classification (NCBI taxonomy): domain Eukaryota; kingdom Metazoa; phylum Arthropoda; class Insecta; order Diptera; family Tephritidae; genus Eurosta; species Eurosta solidaginis. The sequence goes on along the minus strand of NC_090324.1, from coordinate 31,391,799 downwards.
TGCACTTGGAACACGAGTATGAACTTTTACAGTCCTTTAAGCTAGGGCTAAAAATTTGGTACAAAGTCGTAGAGGATGTTGTTGATTAAGACATAATATACAATTTGATGAGGTGACTTTAGTTGCGAGTGCCACCTTCTTTGGATTTGCTGGATTATGTGACTGTGACGAAATTTTTTGTTGTTGGTTCATTGAAGACGCTGAACACTTCACATCCACTATCGATTCCAAAGTCCTATATCGCATGGTGAGGAAGGAATCCATTTGACTCCACTTCGGTATAGCCGTTTTGTCTACTAAAGATTGTTCCCAATGGGCAAGTGTGGTTTCTGGGAGATGGTTGGAACATATGAAAATAAGGATTGGATCCCAATTTTCAATGTTGACCTCGTGCATTTTCATCGCGGACAAGCATCCATTAATGCTCCACTGTAGCTCTTTTAGAGCTGAAGCGCTTTCAGTCCGAATGACTGGAAGCGAGAAGAGCACCTTCAAGTGGCTATTAATTAACACCCGCTTATTTTCATACGCCGCTTTTAAATTAGACCATGCCATATTAAAACCCTGATTGGTTAGTGGGGCTTTGCTGACGATTTCATTTGCTTCGCCACTTGTCTTTTTAAGAAGATGAAACAGTTTTTCAACGTCACTGAGTCGCCCGTTATTTATATAAATCGCGGTAAAAAGATCCCGAAAGGATGTCCACGATACATAGTCCCCATGGAAAATGTCTGTGTCACATGGCGGTAAGCGTAAACTATTCGAGGAGTTGGCTACTTGGGCAAGGGCCTGGGAAGGTGCCTAGATAGGTACGACGGTTGCTTTCTGAATGCATTCAGTAATGCGTGCTGAACAAGACATATAATACTTGAAGGTTGCAGATTGTTTGGCTTTTACAGCTTCTAACTCGTCCTGATCAGTCAGCGAGTATAAACATTTTTCGTACGCTTCCTTTGTTCTGGACCAAATGTCCAATACTTCTGCTTTTAAAATGTCTAGGGAAGCTACTGGATGTTCTTTTAACGTTGATTCATCGTATTCTGCGTTGAATCTGACGACCTGATCTGAGCATCTGGTGAAAAAGTTCAAAGCCATCTTTGCACTTCGAAGTAAAATGATTTACGTTCAATGAAAATTCAGATTGAAAAAAAAAGTACTAAATATTCCTCAAAACCCGCGTAAGTTATAATGATAATGAGCTTAAAATGCGACCCGTATGAAGGGAATGATAAACGCTACCAAATTATAAGCAAAACTCTAAGTGTTCTAATGGAACCAGTACTACTCCACAAGTGGCTGATGCAAATTTTTTCCTACCAGGAAATTTACACTGTGATATGCGTTCCAATGTAAATGGTCGTTTAGTGTGCAACTAATATTGCGAGAGCGGCAAATAACAAAGCGAAGTCAATGTTAACAAGTGCTTGTAGTCAAAGCAGTCTAAATCAAAAAGTTTGAATCGGACAAAGCTAATAAAAATTAGTACTTGTGATTAAGGAATCTTATTGGAAAATTAATAGCAGAGTACAAAGAAAATTAGGTGCTTCAACAGCCGTAGTTTTTACGATGTTTTTAAGACCTTTAATCACTAGAAAATTCTAACAATACTCACGTTTGAGTTATATTGAGTTAGACAACTTTGACCAAAAAGAACAAGCAATTGACTTTGCGCCTATCGTTTGTGCACTGAGCAGACGTATGTATGTATATGCAAATATGTAGCTACCACTGTTGGAGTGAACGTAGGCGAAAGAGTAAAAAAGGCAAACCGTCGGGCAAAAGGCAACGACCAAAAAAAAATAAACGAAATCGAAATTTATTAGAGTTCTTCAAGGGGTTGTGTAGCGCAATATATAGCTTCTCCAACCCAATTGTCAACCTCACCTTCGAGCGGCGAATCCCGTTTCACTAACAGACGAGGCTCTGGCGACCCCAAGCTCCTCATGGAACTTGGGGGTGGGGAGGGAGGGATGGCCTGAAGGTTTAATGTGGCCATATAAATCGTTCCCGAGATGGTCGGGCCAGCACCTTAATGGTGCTGTGTTACCGGAGCGTATCGGATCTGTATCCGACAAAGGACCATCACATCGATAACACTCCCCAAAGCCTTCGGGGTGTAACTAATCGCTACAACAACAACAACAACAACATTAGAGTTTGTTCCGAACACTAAATGACGAAAATTCTTGTTATTAATTTTTCAAGGATGTAGGCACTTTGTACAAATAGGTTCTTAACTCACGATAATTATAAACCGGATAAATACGATCGTATTGACTTATTACGACAGAAATTAAGTTTATCTACCACAATCTATTTGCACATAGAAAGGTGCTTCGGAATCAAATAAAACAAATGCCGGCCCGTCTAATGTATGAAAGCAATCGTATTTATCACTCGATATTTGTACATATGTCACGAAGTAAATCTACTTGTACACTTGTTGCTTTTATCACTTTTTTCACTCTTTACAAATGATAAATTTCACTCCACCACAATTAATTTAATTTAATAAAAACAACCAAAATTATATTTATATATATGCACTCTAAATTCTTAATAAAATAGCTCAACAAAATTTTTTATTTTACACGCACCTTTTTGTTCCAATTTTCTCGATGAGTTGTTGGTTAATTTTGTTTCCTTCTTCGTTTTGGTTATTCTTCTCTCTCTAAGGCTGAAAAGATGTAGAGATGCTTTAGCGAATTGTTCGTTGCTTGTTGAGTTCGTAGGCTCCTGAGGACCAAATGTTTGGGGGGATAGCGACGAAAGAAAGCGCCGGTACGAACTCACGAGTTGGACAAGTTGATCAAGCAGCGAAACACAAAGAAAGAAAAAGAATAAGAGGTAAATTACATATATAGAAGTATATATATGAATTTATGCAAATATATACAATAATTAAATGAAGGTAAAAAGTAAAATAATGAAAGGAAGAAAAAGTACTTTGTAAAGTTGCTGACGACTGGAAGCGCAGCGGTTGGTGGATAGCCAAAGACTGTCTTCTCAAGTCGTACATCAATTTGTTCTCACTGCTTTCGCAAATTCTCACCGGTGCATTTCCCGGCACGAGTAGTTTTGCAGCATACGGCTGCATCGAGAAATGTCCAGTGATTCCCAACTATTGCAAGCCTTTTGGCTTCAACAGTTCGGTTACACCCGAACTTAGCCTTCCTTATTTGTTATTTATACAATTACTTTTATTTTATTTTTTTGTCGTTTTTAATTTTAGTGGGATGAATTTTTAATTTTTGCGCTTGACAAATGGCAAAAGTTTACAGATGTTCTTAATCGGTTCAACTTTTTAGTTGAAGTACCAAATTTTGGTGAAGTTGAATGCAATTGATCACTCTGTAGTATTTCATGTCCAAATATGACTACATGAGTAATAGTTTTTATCATGTCGTTATTACAATTAAACTTTATTCTTGAAGTGGAAAGTGTGTAATTATTACAATTACTTGGATTTGAATACAACATTCTTGGAATACATTTAGTTTATGGAGAGTTACCTACAATTACTTGGAATTGAATACAACATTCTTGGAATACATTTGGTTTATGGAGAGTTAGTTTCTCTGTCATTGATTTAAAGTTCAAAAAAAAATGTTGAATTGTCTAATAATAAATTACAAAGATGGACATATGCAAATTTTTTAAAGGTAAGATGTTTACTACTGATAACCTTAGCACTTTTGACCACAGTGGTTACCATTTAGTTAAATTTAGCCAAATTTCTATAAAATTGCAGTCTGCAATTAACTTTGGTAATTCAAAAAAGAGACGCGAACACGTTATTCGGGCAGAGTTTGCTGAAATTTTGAATGGTGAATTTTCTTTAATTTAATTTAATTTTTATTAATTAATAAATCTATTCTATTTCATAAAATCGCAATGGCGCAACGCGAAAACTTCAGAAAAATGAAAATTACCAGCAGGCGCCAGAAAATACATCCACCCTAATACATATATATTTTCATTTCAAGCTTTGTGTCAGAAGGGGAATTAACGGACAACGAACGTTCCGCTTTACGTCTTAGTTTAAAAGACTATTCCTCTGTCTCTATTAAATTTGGTCCTTGGCATTATCAGAAATTGATGTTATCGAGGGATTGAATTCCGTCAAGGATTCCTCTCAGACGGATGTTGACGGGCTTTTCATGAAATTCTTGAAGAATTGCACCTCGCTTGTGAGGTCTCTCACGTATATTTTTAAGCTTTCTTCATCTTCTGGAGTGTTCATCGATGATTGGAAATCACCCCTATCTTTAAAAGTGGCAATAAGAGTAATATCTCGAACTACAGACCTATTTCTAAATTATCATCTGTTGCTAAACTGTGTCGCGGTCACCCTGTGCGACGGATCTGGACATAAAATATGGCAACCTCATGTCCGTGCCATGTCAGCAAATGACAAACGTCAGTTGCACGCTTATCAGTGCAATTTCCGCGGTCAAATTCCCTTTTAATCGACAGCAGCGGAGGCGAACACACGCGCCAAATAAAGAAGAGAGAAAAAAAGCACTTTAATAACATTGAAAAGAATATAATTTTTGCAGAATTATTAAAAATTAAAAAGAAAAGGATTTATAACCTTTATAAATGGGGTATGAACCCAGTAGCGTTATTAGCTTACCTTTTTATATTTTAGTGCAAGATACACAAAAGTTTTTGATACTTTTAGGAATAGTTTAATTCTATTAAATATAATGAATGTAATTAAATTACATTATTTATCCTATGAGCAATTCGGCAATTCATTGAATTAAAATAGACGGATTTTTATTGTATTTTCTAGAATACAAAATTATCTTTTTTAAATTTAAAGATTAAAATTCATTCTAAAATAAATTGGGTTTTTTTTACTAAAAAATTAAATAAAATTCTGTTGGTGTATTCGGAAACAATGAAACCACGTCAAAGAAAATGAGTCTTTCATCTTCGCAAATGAAGAATTTTTGATTCTCTCTTTAAATTCAAGGGTATTATTTATGTTATATTTGAAGCCAGCCGTTATATTTTTTAAAAAATTTACTAGAAATTGGCATAGGTAATATGATGGAGATTTGATAACTGACCAAATCGGCCTGAGAGGAAATCCTTCCTTGTGGATTTTCGGTAGTCCATAAATCCTGGGTGGTAGCGCCGTCGTTTTCGACCTTTGTGATACATCCCATTTTGTATAGTTTTTTCATAAAATTTTTGTTCTTCGTTTGTAGCCTTGAGGTGGGATCTTGTCTGTGCACTCTGTAAGTCGTCAAGTCATTGAGAATCTCGCTCTTTTTTTTGGTTTAATCGTCTATCTCCATGGCTACGGTTTTGTTTCCTTATTGCGCGGTCTATCACACTTTCTCACCAGCAATATATTGGAAGAGAGGGAATCGTTGGCTCTCAATCGGCAGCCCAAGCTTCGGTCCCTTTGCTAACAGCGCATGTATATCTTGCCAAATATCTACCTTTGTCATATTGACAAACCAATCTTCGTGGTTGTTGTTAGAAAGGACTTTGTTCCGTTTATTTCGAAGCTTTTCATGTTTTAGTTGTGGTCGCTGCTTTAGAGATGTTATTAGTTTACTTGTTACATTATCTTCCTTTTCCACATATTCTTTGAAGTCTTCTGCGCTCAGCCGTTTCTCTATTTGTGTTCGTATTTCCTGAATTTGTTTATCCTGCCTCTTCAATATGCTTTGTTTGTGTTTGATAAGTAGATTTAAGATTTAGGTATGGTAAAGATAAATATGTCTGTTTAAAGTTCTGTCTATGTTTCAATGTATGTCTCGGTCAAATAAGAATAATTTCTGCATTTTAAGAAGAACTTAATGCTAGACCTTAGTTTTACCAGTTTTCTTGAAGTAGCTTGAAATTTTTTGATCATCGTTTTTGTGTTTTTGTTGTTATCCTTTATATTTGTTGTTGTAGGTGTACGGCGTGCCTTCCATCTTTGAAATAATGTTAGTTTTCGCGACCTTTTTTATACTCAGTTGAGCAGAGCTCACAGAGTATATTAAGTTTGATTGGATAACGGTTGGTTGTACATATATAAAGGAATCGAGATAGATATAGACTTCCATATATCAAAATAATCAGTATCGAAAAAAAAATTTGATTGAGCCATGTCCGTCCGTCCGTCCGTCCGTCCGTCCGTCCGTTAACACGATAACTTGAGTAAATTTTGAGGTATCTTGATGAAATTTGGTATGTAGGTTCCTGAGCACTCATCTCAGATCGCTATTTAAAATGAACGATATCGGACTATAACCACGCCCACTTTTTCGATATCGAAAATTTCGAAAAACCGAAAAAGTGCGATAATTCATTACAAAAAAACAGATAAAGCGACGAAACTTGGTAGATGAGTTGAACTTATGACGCAAAATAGAAAATTAGTAAAATTTTGGACAATGGGCGTGGCACCGCCCACTTTTAAAAGAAGGTAATTTAAAACTTTTGCAAGCTGTAATTTGGCAGTCGTTGAAGATATCATGATGAAATTTGGCAGGAACGTTACTCTTATTACTATATGTACGCTTAATAAAAATTAGCAAAATCGGAGAAGGACCACGCCCACTTAAAAAAAAAAATGTTTTTAAAGTAAAATTTTAACAAAAAATTTAATATCTTTACAGTATATAAGTAAATTATGTCAAGATTCAACTCCAGTAATTATATGGTGCAACAAAATACAAAAATAAAAGAAAATTTAAAAATGGGCGTGGCTCCGCCCTTTTTCATTTAATTTGTCTAGGATACTTTTATCGCCATAAGTCGAACAAAAATTAACCAATCCTTTTGAAATTTGGTAGGGGCATAGACTTTATAGCGGTAACTGTTTTCTGTGAAAATGGGCGAAATCGGTTGATGTCACGCCCAGTTTTTATACACAGTCTTCCGTCTGTCCTTCCGCATGGCCGTTAACACGATAACTTGAGCAAAAATCGATATATCTTTACTAAACTCAGTTCACGTACTTATCTGAACTCACTTTATCTTGGTATGAAAAATGAACGAAATCCGACTATGACCACGCCCACTTTTTCGATATCGAAAATTACGAAAAATGAAAAAAAATGCCATAATTCTATACCAAATACGAAAAAAGGGATGAAATATGGTAAGGTAATTGGATTGTTTTATTGACGCGAAATATAGCTTTAGAAAAAACTTTATAAAATGGTTGTGACACCTACCATATTAAGTAGAAGAAAATGAAAAAGTTCTGCAGGGCGAAATAAAAAACCCTTAAAATCTTGGCAGGTATCACATATATAAATAAATTAGCGGTATCCAACAGATGATGTTCTGGGTCACCCTGGTCCACATTTTGGTCGATATCTGGAAAACGCCTTCACATATACAACTACCACCACTCCCTTTTAAAACTCTCATTAATACCTTTAATTTGATACCCATATCGTACAAACTCATTCTAGGGTCACCCCTGGTCCACCTTTATGGCGATATCTCGAAAAGGCGAACACCTATAAAACGAAGGCCCACTCCCTTTTAAAAATACTCATTAACACCTTTCATTTGATACCCATATCGTACAAACAAATTCTAGGGTCACCCCTGGTCCACCTTTATTGCGATACCTCGAAAATGCGTCCACCTATAGAACTAAGGCCCAATCCCTCTTAAAATACTCATTAACTCCTTTCGTTTGATACCCATATTGCACAAACGAATTCTAGAGTCACCCCTGGCCCACCTTTATGGTGATATCTCGAAACGGCGTCCACCTATAGAACTAAGGCCCACTCCCTTTTAAAATACTCATTAACACCTTTCGTTTGATGCCCATATTGTGCCAAAAAATTCTAGGGTCACCACTGGTCCACCTTTATGGCGATATCTCGAAACGGCGTCCACCTATGGAACTAAGGATTACTTCCTTTTAAAATGCTCATTAACACCTTTCATTTGATACCCATATCGTACAAACGCATTCTAGAGTCAACCCTGATCCACCTTTATGGCTATATCCCTAAATGGCGTCCACCTATAGAACTATGGCCCACTCCCTCGTAAAATACTTTTTAATGCCTTTCATTTGATACACATGTCATACAAACACATTCCAGGGCTTCCCTCGGTTCATTTTCCTACATGGTTATTTTCCCTTATGTTGTCACCATAGCTCTCAACTGAGTATGTAATGTTCGGTTACACCCGAACTTAACCTTCCTTACTTGTTTCTAAAGATATTGGTTTTTGTGTGTGCCGGCCCGAGGTCAATATATTTAGTAAAAAAAAACACCAGTTTTTATTTTTAATTCCGATATATTTCGTTTACACTTCGGTAACCGTCATCAAGGGACTATACAAAAACAATAGAAAAACAAATTTGATGCAAGGAAATATACAATATTTTTACACTAGTCGCTGATTTTTTCATGATCCGAAAACTGCATCGGAGATATAAGGTACGCTCATATATCGCTTCAAAATTATACTAGAAAAAATATCTTTAAGCCACAAAATTCATTCAAAAAATTTCTCCGAATACGCTATGAAAACTGCAGAGCTGTATGTTAGCCTTTATCCTGGGTATCCGATGTCTCCAACAGTACACACAATTCTAATTCATGGCGCAACTGTTATCGAAAATTCGTTATTGCCTATCGGCTATCCGTCAATTATCAGAAGAAGCCAGTGAAGCAAGCAACAAATATTTTCGCCTTTATCTTGATAGTTTTGCGAGAAAACATTTAAGAACTTCTTGCAACTTCTATCTAATGAACATATTGATTTAACTTCGGATCCTTTCTTGACGCGAAAGAGGCCCCGAATAAAGAAAACATCAATGCCATTGTCAAAAGAGAGTTAAGAGATGTTGCTTTCTGCTGAACCTTTTTTCATAGATGTTGAATACGATGAAGACGATGACATTTATTTTTTTTTTCTTTTTTTTTTCGAGATCGTAGTGGATATACTCGTACTCAAATATATCTAAAATAAGGTGTGGTGGCAACACTATCTAAAAATGGATTTATTGGAAAGCGGGAGTGAAATACCTTTCCTTTGCTACCCTTATTGGCATATCTCATGTAATTTTTTTATACTCAGTTGAGCAGAGCTCACAGAGTATATTAACTTTGAATGGATAACGGTTGGTTGTACAGGTATAAAGGAATCGAGATAGATATAGAGTTCCATATTTCAAAATCATCAGTATCGAAAAAAAAAATTCGATTGAGCCATGTCCGTCCGTCCGTCCGTCCGTCTGTCCGTTAACACGATAACTTGAGTAACTTTTGAGGTATTTTGATGAAATTTGGTATGTAGGTTTCTGGGCACTCATCTCAGATCGCTATTTAAAATGAACGATATCGGACTATAACCACGCCCACTTTTTCGATATCGAAAATTACGAAAAATCGAAAAAGTGCGATAATTCATTACCAAATACGGATAAAGCGCCAAAACTTGATAGGTGAGTTGAAATTATGACGCAGAATAGAAAACTAGTAAAATTTTGGACAATGGGCGTGGCACCGCTCACTTTTAAAAGAAGGTAGTTTAGAAGTTTTGCAAGCTGTAATTTGGCAGTCGTTGAAGATATGATGAAATTTGGCAGGAACGTTACTTTTATTACTGTATGTATGCTTAATAAAAATTAGCAAAATCGGAGAAATTTAAAAAAAAAATTTTTAAGACAAATTTTAAAAGAAAAGTTAATATCTTTGCAGTATATATGTAAATTATGTCAACATTCAACTCCAGTAATGATATGGTGCAACAAAATACAAAAATAAAAGAAAATTTCAAAATGGGCGTAGCTCCGCCCTTTTTCATTTAATTTGTCTAGGATACTTTTAATGCCATAAGTCGAACAAAAATTGACCAATCCTTGTGGAATTTGGTAGATTCTAGGACGATAACTTTTTTATGTGAAAAAGGGCGAAATCGGTTGAAGCCACGCCCAGTTGTTATACACAGTCGACCGTCTGTCCTTCCGCTCGGCCGTTAACACGATAACTTGAGCAAAAATCGATATATCTTTACTAAACTCAGTTCACTTACTTATCTGAACTCACTTTGTATTGGTGTAAAAAATGGCCGAAATCCGACTATGACCACGCCCACTTTTTCGATATCGAAAATTACGAAAAATGAAAAAAATGCCATAATTATATACCAAATACGAAAAAAGGGATGAAACATGGTAATTGTGTTGGTCTATTGACGCAAAATATAACTTTAGAAAAAAACTTGGTAGAAGAAAACGAAAAAGTTTTGCAGGGCGAAATCAAAAGCCCTTGGAATCTTGGAAGGTATTACATATGTAAATAAATTAGCGGTACCCGACAGATGATGTTCTGGATCACCCTGGTCCACATTTTGGTCGATATCTCAAAAACGCGTTCACATATACAACTAAGGGCCATCCCCTTTTAAAACCCTCATTAATACCTTTAATTCGATACCCATATCGTACAAACACATTCTAGAGTCACCCCTGGTCCACGTTTATGGCGATATCTCGAAAAGGCGTTCACATATCGAACTAATGCCCACTCCGTTTTAAAATACTCATTAACACCTTTCATTTGATACCCATATCGTACAAAAGAAATTCTAGATTCACCCCTGGCCCACCTTTATGGCGATATCTCGAAAAGGCGTCCACCTATAGAACTAAGGCCCACTCCCTTTTAAAATTCTCATTAACACCTTTCATTTGATACCCATATCATACAAACAAATTCTAGAGTCACCCCTGGTCCACCTTTATGGCGATATCTCGGAAAGGCGTCCACCTATAGAACTAAGGCCCACAGGCCCACGCCCTTTTAAACCCTCACTAATACCTTTAATTCGATACCCATATCGCACAAACACATTCTGGAGTCACCCCTGGTCCACGTTTATGGCGATATCTCGAAAAGGCGTCCACATATCGAACTAATGCCCACTCCGTTTTAAAATACTCATTAACACCTTTCATTTGATACCCATATCGTACAAAAGAAATTCTAGAGTCACCCCTGGCCCACCTTTATGGCGATATCTCGAAAAGGCGTCCACCTATATAACTAAGGCCCACTCTCTTTTAAAATTCTCATTAACACCTTTCATTTGATACCCATATCGTACAAACAAATTCTAGAGTCACCCCTGGTCCACCTTTATGGCGATATCTCGAAAAGGCGTCCACCTATATAACTAAGGCCCACAGGCCCACGCCCTTTTAAAATACTCATTAACACCTTTCATTTGATACCCATATCGTACAAACAAATTCTAGAGTCACCCCTGGTCCACCTTTATGGCGATATCTCGAAAAGGCGTCCACATATCGAACTAATGCCCACTCCGTTTTACAATACTCATTAACACCTTTCATTTGATACCCATATTGTACAAAAGAAATTCTAGAGTCACCCCTGGCCCACCTTTATGGCGATATCTCGAAAAGGCGTCCACCTATAGAACTAAGGCCCACTCCCTTTTAAAATTCTCATTAACACTTTTCATTTGATACCCATATCGTACAAACAAATTCTAGAGTCACCCCTGGTCCACCTTTATGGCGATATCTCGAAAAGGCGTCCACCTATAGAACTAAGGCCCACGCACTTTTAAAATACTCATTAACACCTTTCATTTGATACCCATATCGTACAAACAAATTCTAGAGTCACCCCTGGTCCACCTTTATGGCGATATCTCGAAAAGGCGTCCACCTATAGAACTTAGCCTCACTTCCTTTTAAAATGATCATTAACACATTTCATTTAGTACCCATATCGTACTAACAAATTCTAGAGTCAGGCCTGGCCCACGTTTATGGCGATATTCCTAAATGGCGTCCATCTATAGAACTATGGCCCACTCCCTCTGAAAACACTCTTTAATACCTTCCTTCTTTTTACTACATGGTGCTTTTCCCTTATTTTGTCTCCACAGCTCTCAACTAAGTATGTAATGTTCGGTTACACCTGAACTTAGCCTTCCTTACTTGTTTATTTTATATTTATGTTAAAAATCGTTTAGGTATGTAGATCTGTTTACTATATATTTCTTATCTTATACATCCTATTATTCGGAGATTACGAACGGGATAAGAGTAATGTTCAGCCCCATTCATGAAAGGTATGAAGTCTTCGGCACAGCCGAAGACAGTCCCGTTCTTTCTTGTTTAACTTAAAAAAGTGAAAAGTCTTAAAATGTAATATTATATCGATTTACCAAGTTTTATTCAAATCGGTTAAGCCATTACCGAGATGGTAGTGGATGTACAAAAAAATATAAAAAAGTGAGGTGGTTGTCTAAATTTTTCTTTCTTCTATTCTAATTTAAAATATTTTCAATTAAGAAAAAATATATCATAACAATAATAATGATAAAATAATTATTGTTAGGCCTTGAGCTCGATTCAAACTCGCGATCTTACAAATCAGTAGGCCGATATAACAAAAAAATTGTTAATACATCCCAGAGCACGGGGAAAAAGTGTCAATAAAATATGAGACTATGGCATCACCGCTATAAACAAGTCCAATTTTCACAACTATTCTGTAACAGATGTCGCAGTGTTGTGAATATCAATTGGCAAGAACCGAATAGAAGTAGAAATAATGAAGGCAAATAAACAACCGCTGTGATAGCTGAATGCTTATAGCAGCGGCGCATAAACGTTGCCGATGAAGGAATTTAGCAGTTCCCGAAATGGATCCATACAACGAGCTTTGGCAGTTGTCTAAATTTTTTCTTTCTCCTATTCTAATTTAATAATTTTTTCAATTAAGAAAAAAATTATCGTAACAATAATAATGATAAAATAATTATTGTTAGGCCTTGAGCTCGATTCGAACCCGTGATCTTACAAATCAGTAGGCCGATATAACAACAAAAATTGTTAATACATCCCAGAGCACGGGAAAAAGTGTCAATAAAATATGACACTATGGCAGCACTGCCATCAAACAAGTCCAATTTTCACATTCATTCTGCAACAGATGTCGCAGTGTTGTGAATATCATCAATTGGCAAGAACCAGAATACAAGTAGGATTAATGAAGAAAAACAAAAAACCGCTGTGAGGGCTGAATGGTTATAGCAGCGGCGCCTAAACGTTGCCGATGAAGGAATTTAGCAGTTCCCGAAATGGCCTACTGATAGGCCAATATAACAACAAAAATTGTTAATACATTCCAGAGCACGGGGAAAAAGTGCCAATAAAATATGACACTATGGCAGCATTGCCATCAAACAAGTCCAATTTTCACATTCATTCTGCAACAGATGTGGCAGTGTTGTGAATATCAATTGGCAAAAACCAGAATAGAAGTAGGATTAATGAAGACAAACAAAAACCGCTGTAATGGCTGAATGGTTATAGCAGCGGCTCCTAAACGTTGCCGATGAAGGAATTTAGCAGTTACCGAAATGGATCTATAAACGAGCTTTGGCAGTTGTCTAAATTTTTTCTTTCTTCTATTCCAATTTAATAATTTTTTCAATAAAGAAAAAATTTATCATAACAATAATAATGATAAAATAATTATTGTTAGGCCTTGAGCTCGATTCGAACCCGCGATCTTACAAATCAGTAGGCCGATATAACAACAAAAATTGTTAATACATCCCAGAGCACGGGGAAAAAGTGTCAATAAAATATGACACTATGGCATCATCGTCATAAACAAGTCCAATTTTCACAACTATTCTGCAACAGATGTCGCAGTGTTGTGAATATCAATTGCAAGAACCGAATAGAAGTAGAAATAATGAAGGCAAATAAACAACCGCTGTGATAGCTGAATGCTTATAGCAGCGGCGCATAAACGTTGCCGATGAAGGAATTTAGCAGTTCCCGAAATGGATCCATACAACGAGCTTTGGCAGTTGTCTAAATTTTTTCTTTCTCCTATTCTAATTTAAGATGTTTTCAATTAAGAAAAAATATATCATAACAATAGTAATGATAAAATAATTATTGTTAGGCCTTGAGGTCGATTCAAACTCGCGATCTTACAAATCAGTAGGCCGATATAACAACAAAAATTGTCAAAATGATTATTTATTTAGTAAATGAATTTTAATTTCTTCTTTATTATTAAAGAGAGGTGCAGCTCCTTTTCATTTTTGAATCCCAACAATTATAGGAGGATTACCATGAAATAATAATTTAATTTTAATAACATGACAAAAAAGTGCCCCTATGGTATTAATTTCTTATTTAATTGAATTTACTGACGAACATATTGGTCTCAATGGAATTCCTTCCTTGTGGATCTTCGGTAGACCATAGAGTCTCGGCGCATTAGCTGTTTTGCTTAGCAGACGGTATTTTTCACTCAGACTAATCATTTTGTTTTTAAACATCTTTTCGACAAATTCATTATTCTTTTCTTGGAGTTTGTTGGTGGGATCTCTTTTCAGAACTCTGTATGACGTGATGTCATTAACTATTTTCCCTAACTTCGTTTCATATTCAGATTTTTCCAAAACCACTGTAACATTACCTTTATCTGCACTGAGGACCAGTAGGTGTTTATTGTTACTGAGGAACTCTTTTGCTGAATGTAGGGTGTCTAAAACAAAATTATCTCTCGTATTATAATTTGGTCTTTTCAGGTGATCCCGTATTAATGTGGTTAAATTATTTCTTTCTGTCTCTTGTCTTTCTCTGTCTACGATGGTTTGTATACAGTCCTCTCCGTCTGCTATTATCTTAAAAAGTGGAAAATTTTTCGTTTTTGTTGGCAAAGCATATTTTGGACCTAACGAGAGAAGCCACTGAGTGTCAGCTGGTATATTTGTTGATGTTGTGTTACAAAACCACTGGGGAATGTGTTTGATGTTTAGTAGTTGTTTTTGTTCGTCTTTAAGTCTATAAAATTTGTCCGTTTGTGTTTCTTGGGGTAGTACGATTCTGCATAAAGGACAACAGGTATTTTAAATTTAGAGACAAAATATATGAACAGCGCTATGGAATGCCTATGGGATCCCCAGCATCGCCAGTCATTGCAGATATTGTAATGGAGGAATTGCTGAACAAATTCATGGAAGATTTTCCACATAAACCACGTTTGCTAACAAAATATGTGGATGATATATTTGCTATCGTCAAAACAGATAAAGTCCAAGAAACGGTGGCCACTCTAAACAGCTACATGAAGTCTATAAATTTCACGTCAGAGATAGAAGTTGACGGAAAATTACCATTCTTAGATACGATGGTAATAAGACATAACAATAAACTTACATTCAAATGGTACAAAAAACCCACTGCGTCTGGGAGATTAATAAACTTTTATTCCAAGCATGAAAGAAGAATCATAGTAAACACGGCAAAGAACTTTGTCAGAAAAGTTCTATCTATTAGCGACGCATGTTACCATGAAGAAAATGTTGCCCTGATCAAGGAAATATTAACAGACAACGATTTTCCTCTATCTTTAATCAATAGCTACATACGAGCTTTTTACGCTAGACAGAATACTACTGAGATCAGACAGGATGCCAAGAAAATATTCAAGACAGCCACATACATTCCAGGCTTGTCCAACAGACTGAAGAACTCAAATATATATGACCGGGACAAGTTCCAAATAGCTTTCACGTACGACAACACTCTACGACAAATATACAGCAACATGAAAAGCAGGATTGAAAAATACGAGAAATCCAACGTAATATACCAAATTAATTGCAATGGTGACGGGTCCCACTTATGCAATAAAGTATATGTGGGGACAACTAAATCTAAGCTTAAGACAAGGATTTCCGGACACAAGTCGAATATAAAAAACAGAAATAATTTGAACGATAACAAAACAGCCTTAACACATCATTGTAGCGCTACGGGACATTGTCCAGATTTAGACAATGTGAGAATTTTGCAACAAGAGAAGCAATATAACAAGAGATACATACTTGAAATGCTTCATATTATCAATATAGAGAGCGAAAAACGGATAAATTTTAAAACAGACACGGAAAATTGTGCTTCGGCCTATAGGCAGCTAACAAGCAGAAACAAAAAGGCCCTTTGAGAGTAATTTGTTAGTTTAATGACCCACCAATATTTTTATTATAATGTTAGACAACAACAGTTTAGCTGTAGCTGATATATGTATATATATATATGTATGCTGAGCGCGACGCACAGTTGGAGAAATTTGTACATGGTTGTTTTTGTCAAAATTTGTTTATATTTACGGTATTTATTTGGTTACATTATATTGTTTATATTCGTTTAATATGTAATCTTTTAAAATTAGTCGATCAGGCACAGCCAAGAGTGTAAGTTGTGTTATAAGGATGTACGTAAAATGCACTTTTTGATGTTTTTATTGTTTGTAATCTTTTCAGTCCTGAGGATGATCTCAGATTGAGGTCGAAATATCGATTAACATTAAACAAGTATATTTATTGAAAGATATAAAATATTTGGTTTTTATTTATGCGTGGCCTTGAGCTCGAAAAATTTAATAATTTTATAAATGTTATTATTATAATATCAATTTTCATTAAGGAGGATTAAATCAAACTTCTTTGGGAAAATTAATAGCCTTTCATCTATTAATAATTTAGGATGAATATTAACAGCAATACAAATTAATGAAATATTATGAATTACATATTTTTTATTTTATTCATTATTATCATTTAGTGTAATTTTTTTATTAAAAAATTTTGGAATTTATTATATAAATCAATTATTCAATTCATTTTTTAATTAAAAAATTTTGAAATTTATTTTACTATTAAATCTACTATCTTTTGGAGGATTACCCCCATTTATTGGATTTTTACTAAAATGATTATTAATTCAATATTTAATTGTAAATAATCAATATTTATTAATAACGATTATAAGAACAATAACATTAATTACATTATTTTTCTATTTACGATTATGTTTCGCTGCATTTATATTAAATTATTATGAAAATAATTGAATATTTTTGAAAAAAACAAATAATTTTTTTATTAAATGAATATTGATTATCTAATTTATTTCAACATTTGGTTTAATTGAGGGTGGAGCCGTGTGTAGAAGTCCACGAAAGTGGGGAAAGTTTCTGACCGCCATTCACCTGGGAATGGCCAGAGCGTTTCTTTTGCATGCGGTTCACGCAGCTCACTACTTCCGATCGCTTGCGGCCAAGTATCCTCTGGGTAGCCACTGAACATTCGTTTAGTGGTGAGCTAATGTGAGAAGGCGACAACCTGGATAGGCCACTCTGACAGAATCGGTTTAAGGGCTAGCCGGGGGATCTGCCATCGGCAGCGTCTGTTCACCACTAGATGCGGCTGCAAGCGGGCGTCTGTCTTGGAGCAAGCGGCTCGCTATATAAACGTGCAAGTAATATTTTCACCCCCGCTGAGTGGGTTGTGCGATGGACTTGGGACCCACCACGTCAAACCATACTCAAATGAAAAGCAACAACAAGCCTCGGATAAAAAGAACACTCTCTTTTGATGATGACGATGGCAAACGTTTGAAGGACAATGAGTTGAGGGCATGCACCTGGAACGTCCGCTCCCTGAATGGGATTGGTGCAGATGCCGGACTGGTTGATGTTCTCGTCAAAGCATAATCTGACATCACCGCTATCCAAGAAATGCGCTGAACGAAGCACGGAAGAAAGAAGATTAAAAATTGTGACATCTATTGGAGTGGGCATACAAATAAGCGCAGTTTCGGCGTCGGATTCATGGTGGGAGAGAGACTTTGTCGCCAAGTATTGGCGTTCACGCCTGTGGACGAGCATCTCGCCGCTATCCGAATAAAAGCAAAATTTTTTAATATATTATTCATCTGCGCCCATGCGCCGACAGAGGAGAAAGACGATGAGGTGAAAGACGCTTTTTATGAACAATTAGAACGCACATAGGAGCGCTGCCACCGCCATGATATAAAAGTCGTGCTTAGCGACTTTAACGCCAGGGTGGGCAAAGGAGGTGTTTTTGGCCCTAAAGTCGGAAAGTTTAGCCTACACAATGAAACTTCCCCTAATGGATTGGGGCTGATTGACTGGTACGATGAAGAACGCCGCGTTGAAACCGAAAGAAAAAACGCTGCCTACAGGGCTACGTTAAAAGCGATCGCCTAAAGGGGAGTGTGTGAAAGCTACCGCGAGTTAACAAGGGAAGCGAGAAGATTTTCCAGGAAGCAAAAACAGAGGCAGAAATGCGTGAGTGCGAGGAGCTTGAGCTGCTAGCCACCAGGAATATCGCCCCAAAATTTTACCAAAAAATTCGGCGACAGACGGAAGGTTTTAAGACCGAAGTAAACTCCTGTAAGAATGAAAACGGCGACCTTGTAACTGATGTCCACAGAGTGCTTAGATTATGGAGGGAACACTTCTCTGCTCTCCTAAATGGAGGCAGCGATTCACCGCGCAGAGATGACGAACCCGATCCCGTAAACGATGATGATGGAATATATGTCCCCCCGCCCGATTATGACGAAGTTAGAATAGCAATTACCAGATTGAAAAACAACAGGCCGCGGGCGCTGATGGGTTGCCTGCGAAGCTATTCAAATACGACGGCGAGGAGTTGGTAAGGCGCACGCATCAGCTTCTTAGCAAAATATGGGCGGACGAGTACATGCCCGACGATAGGAATCTAAGTGTTCTTTGCCCAGTCCACAAGAAGAAGAATACTGCAAACTGCACCAAATATCGCGAAATCAGCCTTCTTAATATCGCATCGCATATAAGGTCCTGTCAAGTATATTGTGGGAAAGGTTGAAGCCCACCGTGAATCAACTGATAGGACCTTATCAGTGCGGATTCAGACCTGGTAAATCTACCATCGACCAGATTTTTACAATGCGTCAAATCTTGGAAAAAGCAGGCAAAAAAAGAATCGACACACATCACCTCTTCGTCGACTTTAAAGCCGCCTTCGACAGCACGAAAAGGAGCTGCCTATATGCCGCTATGTCTGAATTTGGTTTCCCCGCAAAACTTATACGGCTGTGCAAAATGACGTTGAGCAACACCACCAGCTCATACAGAATTGGGAAGGACCTCACCGAGCCGTTCGAAACTAAACACCCCGGGCAAAGCAACATCACAAAATTTTAGAAATAAGGTTTTTCAATTAGAAAAAAAAAATTTCTAAGCGGGGTCGGCCCTCGGCAGTGTTTGGCGAGCGCTCCGAGTGTGTTTCTGCGATGAAAAGCTCTCAGTGAAAACTCATCTGCCTTGCCGTTCAGAGTCTGCATAAAACATGTAGGTCTCGTCCGGCCAATTTGTAGGGAAAATCAAGAGGAGCACGACGCAAATTGGAAGAGAAGCTCGGCCTTAGATCTCTCCGGAGGTTATCGCGCCTTACATTTATTTATTTTTTTTAAGTTAAAAAAAACTAATAGCTTTCAAAGCTATAAATATGAGTAGAATCTTTTAAGCCTTAGTAAATTAACCACTCCTTTAGATTTGCAATCTAATATCATTATTGACTGTAAAGCTTTAATTAAAAAGAAATATTCTTATAAATAGATTTACAATCTACCGCCTAAAATTCAGCCATTTAATTATATTATTTGATCTATCCATTGATAAGTCACATTTAATCGCGACAATGGTTATTTTCAACAAATCATAAAGATATTGAACCATTATATTTTATTTTTGGAGCTTGAGCAGGAATAATTGGAACTTAATTAAGAATTATTATTCGAGCTGAATTAGGTCACCCAGGAGCTTTAATTGGAAATGATCAAATTTACAATGTTATTGTTACATCTCATGCTTTTGTAATATTTTTTTTTATAGTTATACCAATAATATAATTGGTGGATTGGGAATTTGATTAGTTGCCTCTTATATTACCTCCAATCTTCCGTCAGCTATGGGAAGAAGAATTCTACCCTCATCAGTGGAATGAAGGCATACTTGCAAGAGTCGCAAAAAAGGGAGATACCTCGGATTGTAACAATTACAGAGGTATCACCTTACTCTCGATTCCTAGCAAAGTGTTCTCCACAATCTTAATGTCCCGAATTCAAGAGGCGGTGTACGGAACTCTAAGAGAAAATAAGTTTGGCTTTAGACAAAACCTATCCTGTGTTGATCTAATAAATAC
Source organism: Eurosta solidaginis (assembly GCF_040869045.1). NCBI lineage: Eukaryota > Metazoa > Arthropoda > Insecta > Diptera > Tephritidae > Eurosta > Eurosta solidaginis. Next base: position 31,371,747 of record NC_090324.1, on the reverse strand, counting down.
CTGTGCTGTGAAGACAGAACAACAGCTTATTTACTTTTTATTGACTTTAAAAAAGCTTTTGATAGCCTCGACAGGAAATACATTTGGGAAATACTACGAAAACGAGGGATGCCTAATAAAATAATTAACATTATAAAGGCAATGTATGCCGAATTTAAGTGCCGGGTCAGTCACGATGGGTGCCTCTCAGCTCCCTTCGAAGTTAAAAGCGGGGTACGACCGGGATGCATACTCTCGCCGCTCTTGTTAATCTTGGCATTAGACGAGATTATGAGGAACGCAGAAAATGGTGGGCACGGTGTACAGTGGACGCCTTTCACTCAGCTAGGGGACTTAAATATGCAGACGATGTCTGTATGCTAAGTCACAGAAGTGCTGACCTTCGACACAATTTAGAAGCTGTCAACACATGTGCAAAGGAGGCCGGACTAAGCATCAATACAGCGAAAACGAAAGTCACAATATGCGGCTATAATATTTCATTAAGGCCATTAATGTTTACGGTTGACGAAAATTAAATCGAAGGTGTAGAGTCCGTTGTTTATCTTGGTAGTATTGTCTCAAATAAAAACGGCGCAGATGAGGACATTCAGTCTCGCATAAACAAATCAAGAATGGCTTTTGGGCAACTGACAAACGTGTGGAGGTCCAGTCAAATATCTTTAAAAACGAAGCTTCGACTGTTTAATTCGAATGTTAAATCAGTACTGTTTTATGCTTGCAAGACATGGAAAAGCTCAACTTTAATTCAGAAACCTCTACAAGTTTTTATTAATAAATGTCTGCGCCGAATCCTGAAAATTCGATGGCCGGAAGGAACTTTAAATGACGACTTATGGTCTGGAACAAATCAACCCAAGGCTGCCACAGAAATAATCAAGCGTAAATGGTCGTGGATTGGTCACACTCTCGGAAGACCTCCAGTAAATATAGCCAGAAAATCATTGCGATGGAATCCACAAGGAAGTCGACGACCTGGTGCACCTGCGAAAACTTGGCGCAGAACTGTGGATAAAGAACTCCAAGACGCAAGATACACGTGCTATCACAAGAACCGCACCTAGAATACGATTTAAGTCGGTGGTCGAGGCCCTATGCTCCGATAGGAAGATGATGATGATGATGATGATATTAGGAGCTCCTGATATAGCATTTCCTCGAATAAATGATATAAGTTTTTGATTAATACCCTCATCCCTTACATTATTACTAATAAGTAGCATAGTAGAAAATGGACCTGGAACAGGTTGAACAGTATACTCCCCTCTTTCATCTACTATTGCACATAGAGGAGCATCTGTTGATTTAACTATTTTTTCTTTACATCTAGCTGGAATATCTTCTATTTTAGGAGCAATAATTTTATTACTACCATTATTAATATACGATCAACAGGTATTACATTTTATCGAATAACTTTATTTGTGTGAGCAGTAGTATTAACTGCTCTTTTACTTCTTCTATCTTTACCAGTACTACCAGGAGCTATTACTATATTATTAACAGATCGAAATTTAAATACTTCATTTTTTGATCCAGCAGGTGGTGGAGATCCTATTTTATATAAACATTTATTTTGATTTTTTGGTCATCCAGAAGTTTATATTTTAATTTTACCTGGATTTGGAATAATTTCCCATATTATTGGACAAGAATCAGGAAAAAAAGAAACCTCTGGTTCTTTAGGAATAATTTATGCTATATGAGCAATTGGATTATTAGGTTTTATTGTATGAGCTCATCACATATTTACAGTAGGAACAGATGTAGATACACGAGCTTATTTCACTTCAACAACTATAATTATTGCTGTTCCTACAGCTATTAAAATTTTTAGTTGTTTAGCAACATTACACGGAACTCAATTAACATATCCCCCAGCAATATTATGATCATTAGGATTTGTATTCTTATTTACTGTTTGAGGTTTAGTAGGTGTAGTACTAGCTAGTAATTGATACTAGTATCGCCTGTAGTCGAAATTCGACCAATTTGTATTTTTTTTCAATTTTCGATTCAGTCAAGTTGCCGTTAAATAATAATAAACTAAGTTGAAATAAAAGAATATATAATAAAATAAAATAAGAAATTAAATAAATTAGCATAAAAGACAATACAAAAAATTTAATGTTATATTTTTGTAGCAAATTTATTATTTTTTGTTCAGTATAAGACGTACCTTATCTAAAATGAGGATTAAATCTGCAAATGCAAAAACATTTTCGGGCAAATTTACCATTAATTGTTATAAATAAACTTATTTAGTTTCAACAAAAGTTAACTCAATATTTGTGATTTCATGTTTTTATGAAAGCAACTAAAATAAAAAGCAAAGAATTTGTTAAACAAAGAACTATGTATTTACGTGTATGTAAAATTTGTCCAAAAAATGGGCTGATTAAATTATTACTTCTCTGTAAAGTTTTTTGTGGGCTAACAATTATTTTGGAACAATTTTTTTAGGATTTTGGTTCAGACCATTATAGGTAAGTGGCAACAATGGGGAAACAATATTTTTTTCGAACTGAAAATGAGTGAGGGAGTAATTCTCTCGCCGTTTGGCGCCTGCGAGCATTTACAGTTTTGAAATGGGCAAAAGGCGTTATGATGCCGGTTGCCGTTTTGACCTAAAATCGAAAACGTTTTTGGGAGGTTTTTTTTTTCGTTTCGTACACAATGTGAAATTTTTCGATTCAGCCAAGCCGCTTTTTTCCGTATTGAAAATTTATAAAGTGGGGCCACGTGCACAGTTTCAACTTTTGTGAAGTTTTTCAGCCAAAAATTTTACATTTTCGAATTAATGTAATGGGGATATTATAATCCTAATAATAAATATAATAGAGTAATATATGGCCTATGCAATATTTCGACCTAAAATCGGAAACGTTTTTGGGTCGTTTATTTCGTTTAATATACAACGTGAAATTTTCCGATTCAATCAAGTTGTATTTAAATAAAAATAAACTAAGTTGAAATTAAAGATAATATAATAAAATAAAATAAGAAATATCAAAATAAATTAGAATAAAAGACAATATACAAATATTTATTTTATATCTTTGTAGCAAATTTATTTATTTTCTATAACGAGTTAACCGGGGATTGCCCGTATCGCATTAAACGTATGAAAACATTTATTTCAAGCAATTTTTTTTTTTTTAATTCTTATAATTTATTTAATAATTTGGGAAAAATTTAAACAACGTGACATCAGGACGGACAAGGCGACAGCTGTTTCGATTATACCTTGTAAATCTCTTCAAAGTCTTTTCTCCCGGGAGTGGGCGTCGAACCCGCACTCCCACGATAGTTGAAATGGTTACAAACGCATTCAGCTACGTCATGCCTTAGTTGTTGTAAAGTTTTTCCCAATTGCCTTCTTTCGCATATATTATCTTCTACACATCACGTAATTCGTATGTAGTTATGTGTTGAAGTTATGCATGTTTGTAAAGGGGTTTTCAGAGAAACTTGGCATTGTTGCTGCTTTTGTTCTATTTATAGAACTACAACGAATTAACAAAATGTTGTCTGCTTATAATGAGTTAACCGGGGATTGCCCGTATCGCTTTAAATGTATGAAAACATTTGTTTCAATCAATTTTTTTTTTAATTAATATTTGAGTTTTAGCGACCTTTATACGTTTAAATGTAAAGTTTTTATTTTGCCGGCTCTAGGTCAAAAGTAATAAAACGATTTGATTTTTTAATTTCCCAATATATTTCGATCACCTTCGGAGATCTTCATCAGGGGGCTACAACAATAATAAAAAAATCAGCTTAGTTTGTAATAACTAACAATAATAAATAAATAAACCATCCTATGTATATAATCATATTCATATTTATATACATACATACATTTATATTTTTATTTTGCTAATCTGCGTCCGTTCGGTTTGCCATGTAGCTTTGAACTAATTTTCCACGATTCTAGCAAGTGTCTGTAGATATGTGAGCAGCCGTCGGTATCTATTTTATAGTTAAGTCTCTTGTTTATTGGTGTGTTTGTTATGTGGAGCATTTCTAAAGTGAAGCGTTTTTTGTAATTTTGCTCTGTTTGAAGTATGCTCACTGAGGATCAAGAGTCTGCGAGAACAAAACTATCGTTGCTGATAAAAGAAACAGTAACAAAACATAAAACGAACACAGCTGATATTGCCATTAACGATACAGTGGGGCGAACCCGAAAATTTCTAAACCAAAACAAAAATATAGTTATTTTAAATGCAGATAAGGGAAACGTGACTGTTGCAATGGAAAAAAGTGACTACATGGCAAAGATGAATAATATATTATCCGATCTGTCAACATATAGAATATTACGACAAGACCCAACGTTGCGTTTACAAACGAAAAACAATCAATTAGTAGATAAATTAGAGAAACTAGGTATCATTACAAAAAGAGAAAGATCACATATGACAACCCATACCGCTCTACCACCACGAATATATGGTGCGCCAAAAGTACACAAAGATAATATACCTTTAAGACCAATTTGTTCAATGATTAATTCTCCGTCCTATAATTTGTGTAAATACTTGACCAACGTTTTAAAAAATCTGACTTCCGAATCAAAATTTAATGTTAAAAGTGCAGTAGAGTTCAAAAATAAAATAAACAACTCCTGTATATGTGATGATGAACGTCTTGTGTCGTTTGATGTAGTGTCATTGTTTCCAAGCGTACCAACGGATTTAGCTATAGGGACTATAATGACAAAGTGGGACGACATAAAACAATACACATATATACCAAAAAAGCTCTTTATGGAAATATTGACCTTTTGTATCACAGAGAATAGATATTTTAAGTATGAATAAATTATTTATATATATATATTATTATATATATTATTATATGAATAAATTATTTATACGCAGTTAAGAGGGCTTCCAATGGGATCTCCGGCATCACCGATAGTAGCCGACATCATAATGGAAGAAATATTGAAGAAAGTGACAAACACGAGACTACTTAGTAAGTACGTAGATGATGTGTTTGCAATAGTAAGGGAGAACGAACTAGAGAACACAATGAAAACCCTAAACACATATCATAAAGATATACAATTTACCATGGAGCTGGAGACTGAAAACAGATTACCCTTCTTGGATTGTCTCGTATGTAAGAGAGGTAACCAAATAAAAGTAGATTGGTACCAAAAGCCCACATCATCAGGACGGATAATGAGCTACAAATCCAAACATCCGAGAAGTATGATTATAAATACAGCCAAAAACTTTATTGGGAAGGTGTTGTACACGAGTGATGCAGTGTTCCACCCTGAAAACAAAAAAAAATAGCAAATATACTAAAAATGATTGACTTCCCTCATGGAATTATACGGAGGATGATAAAAGCTTACAGTGAAATAAAAATACCCAACAACGGAGAAAAAACAACTACAAAGTACAAATCGATGTTATATATACCAGGCTTCTCCGACAGATTAAAAGGTTCCGACATATATGACAAGGAAAACATCAAAATTGCACATAAACCAGCCTATACGACGAATATTTTCTACAACAACATGAAAAGTAAAGTAGCATTATTAGACAAAAACAACATTGTATACAAAATTACATGCGCTGGAAATGAAAACGATAAATGTAACAAAGAGTATGTAGGTACAACTAAGAATAAATTGAAAACGAGGATATCAGGCCACCGATCTGATATAAAATGCAGAGCAGCTACTAACATGCAAAAAACTGCACTTGCGGCCCACTGTGCAGAGAGCGGCCATCAACCAGATTTCGAAGCAGTGAGCATACTTCAAACAGAGCAAAATTACAAAAAACGCTTCACTTTAGAAATGCTCCACATAACAAACACACGAATAAACAAGAGACTTAACTATAAAATAGATACCGACGGCTGCTCACATATCTACAGACACTTGCTAGAATCGTGGAAAATTAGTTCAAAGCTACATGGCGAACCGAACGGAGGCTGATTAGCAAAATAAAAATATAAATGTATGTATGTATATAAATATGAATATGATTATATACATAGGATGGTTTATTTATTTATTATTGTTAGTTATTACAAACTAAGCTGAATTTTTTATTATTGTTGTAGCCCCCTGATGAAGATCTCCGAAGGTGATCGAAATATATTGGGAAATTAAAAAATCAAATCGTTTTATTACTTTTGACCTAGAGCCGGCAAAATAAAAACTTTTTTTTAAATTTTTATAATTTATTTAATAATTTGGGAAAAATTTAAACAACGCGACATCAGGACGGCAATTTCGATACTTGCACAGATTTTCGAATTTACAAAAAACTTTTTCTATTAATTATAAACAAATAGAGTAATATTTGTTAACAAAAAGAGGCCTATGCATGCGGCTGATCCATACGAATCGATGTATATAACTTTTATATGATTTTACGTACGCTAACTATGCAAAACAGCCTGTCAATTGATTGTATGGAAATTTTGTTAGAGTATTAATATATAGATAGTAGAGTAATATACTGCCTATGCAATATTTCGACCTAAAATCGAAAACTGGGCGAACATGAAGCGGATATAAGAAAACAAAAGAACAGTTCAGCGTTATCACAACACATAGTTAATATCAAGTGGACACCCATCTGACTTTATTAATGCGAATATTATTGACAGGGAACGGAAAGAAACAGCAAGATATACTTTAGAGAGCCTGAGAATCATAGAAAGAAGGGAAAAGACGATTAACAAGAAAGAAGATACAGACAATATAGCATCTGCTTACATTACGTGTTTGGGAAAATTGTTTTTACTATTGACGAGATTACCATAGCGTTAAGATGGTATTGAATGACTGTCCATAAATGTTCAATGTTTTTATGTTTTTCAAAAGTGTTGTATGCTTAAAAACAATAGTTTTAAATAATTTCAAAAGGGGAAAGTGCGTCTGGAACCGGCAGTGGGTAGGCGCACACGGGTCGATCTCGGGTTGATAGTGCTCTCGAAAGAAAATAAAAGAACAAAACGCAAAGAGGATTTCCTCGTTATAATAGTGTTTTAATTAGAGTGTAGGAAAATATATATAAGGATACAATATTACCTTTGAGTGTAAAAATGATGACGGTGATCCTCGGCGATGTGTGCTGGTTGGCCGTAGATCGAAAAAGAGGCCGGTTGTCCCGTTGATGACAACCGCTAAGCCGCGAAAAAGTCCTCTGGTATTAAGGAGGGGAAAAAAGCCACACACACAACAATCCCCACATATACGTGCATGGGTGCTGACAACCTGCACACACACGTGCATGTGTATGAAACGCATGCATGTGCATGCATGCACACAAATGCGGCGTGAGTGTGGGTGGCTGGAAATATTATTAAAACGTTAGGGAGGGGCACCGTCAATCAGGTAAAAGTTAGGCATTGGGCCTAAACATGCCGCCCCCCTTGCGGTACGCAACATCACAGTCCGCCAAGGATCACCGACCGTGAAGAAGAGAAGAAAAAAATAAAAAACTTATAACTAATTATATCTAACTTAACATAACGCCAGCCAGTCCGCCGGCTTGGCGGCACGCAAAATGGTTTGCGCAGTGTGCGAGCTTGGTTGTTGCTGCCTCGGTCATTCGCCAATTTTCCCGTTATGGTTTAAGGCCTGAGCCAGGTTTGCCTAGAGCTAGGGATTGCGAAAAGAAGTAAGAAGATATACGTGTTCATATTTGTTGCCGTTTATTACAAATTCATTGGAAATGATCAAGCATAGAATTTTGTATGAAGAAAATTCAATAAAAAATAACTTATTGTAATGATACAAGATTTTAAACGCACACCTCCATTGTGAATTCATACAAGTGGCGAATTTTTGATAAAACGTTCACGATAGTGAACAGCTTCGATCACCTGTTCAATCGCTGTTCGATTACTTAAATCATTAGCTAACAGTGGTTTTCAAACATTTTGTAGACGACTGGTATATTGCTTTATTTACATAATTTAAAATGCCTGCATGGCTGGTTACTCAGACTTAATCCATAAACTTGATTTCAGAACTGAGTATTAATATGTAGTCTGATTTTCTGTATACAAATTTAAAGGAAAAACTGATTTGAAACAAATGTGCAATTCTTGGCACTTCAATTTAATAACGGCTAGTGAAACAAAACCTTTCTTCCATTCTCTGGCCATTCGCGACAACCGTTCTCCGTTTATTATTTGACAGGTAGGTATGGCAATGGAGGAAAAGAAAGATTTTTCGTTGGTATGAATTCACAATGCACATCCTTTGCAACAGTGTACAAAAAAGATTCAATAAAAATAACAAAGTGTAAAAAATGCATGTGTTTCGGTCGTTACCAAACAGTTTGATGTTAGGCCTTAGTTGTGCCCGAGAGTACCCAACCTAAGATGGTACTCTGAGCTAGCAAAGGGCCAAACGTGGTGGGCAGAATCCCTGGTAGCATTATTTCCGCATATACGTCTGTCCCTAGTACGAGGCGGATAGGGGCGGATGAATAAAATTGCGGATCCGCCAGACGGAGATGTGCATACGGGGATGCGATGGCGCTGTCGACGCTGGTCGTGGGGGCCGTTCGCCGAAAGTTGGACACGACCGCCGCATGGGTTGCAGTTCGTTTGTTTTGACCGTGTCTTCCTCGTATGCGTAGTAGGCATCCTGCTTGCCTGCCAATGGTGCTGGTAGGGAGTTGGAGCTCCTGGGCGAGCTCATCCGCAATCACTGTGGTGGGGGAGCATCCATCGATTAAGGCGCGAACGAGGTGTAGCCGCCCCCTGCTTCTATTTTCACGACCGCGGTGGGGGTGATCGCTACCGTCGGTATCATGGTGGCGGTGGCAGCGGAGTGCGGGGCTAGGAGCCCTGCCCGGAAGTTGGACGCTGTGGAGAGCTGCAACGAGCTGTATCGTTGGCTGCGATCTTGTTTTTGATGATGGGTGTGGTGTCGTTGTTGCAGGCGAAGAGGCCTTGTCCCCGCTCTGCGGTCGCGCGGTTGTTGTCTTCGTTGAGGTTCCTTGGTTTGCCGGCGAAGAGGCCGAGTCTCCGCTCGGCCGTCACGAATATGGCGTTGGACTGTCGATGTGTTGTGCTGGAGCCGCTTCCTTTCATGCTGCAAAAGCGGTCGAAACGATTTGGCTGCTGGTGTTTTGTTCGGGCGAAGAGACCGAGTCTCCGCTCCGGTTCGGTGGATTCGAGCTGGACGAAGAGGCCCAGTCTCCGTTCTAGCATCTGACGCATATAACGATATGGAGTCGTCAATCCGCTCACGGGGTGATTCCAGCTCCTCCTCAACTTGTACACTCCATGGCTTGGAGCGGGCTTCGTGGAGTAGCTGTTCCTCTTCATCAATCGAGGAGATGTGAAGCATCGTGTGATGTTTTTCGCCGCATTTTTTACATCGGCCTTGGCTTGGGCACGCGTTAGAGCGGTGGTCTAGAGCCAAGCAATTTCCACAGCAGCTCCCGCGGATCGCTAAGTAAAGACGCTCCTTGGGTTTTTTGGCCCGAAAGATGAGGCACAGGCGTATGGGATGTTGCTTAAAACAAGCGCGGCATTCCGACGTATAACGCATGACGTTCTTGGCAGCGTTTCGTTGCATAGCGGCAAAGCGACCCATTTTCCTGAAAGAAATGCAATATGTTTGACTGGGTCGAGTCATTCTCGAAAATGCGGGGGCGAGTGGTCCCTAATTGTATTATTGGGATTTGGGAAATTTTATTAGCGCGCGCATAAGGGGAAGCATCTGTCGCTGCATAAAAAAAATATTCATATGTGGCGCGCATTATGTGCGTGGCCTCTTTCTCCGCACGTTATGTGCCTGGGTCTTTAGTGCCTTATTTTGTTTATTTTGTGTCACCCGGTAGCGTTTTAGTTAGCCACGGGCACACTAATGCTGCAGAAAAATTAGCATTTACGATTTTCGGTTCGCACATTCTGGTACCGAACCGGGTAGAAGGTGTATAGCGTGGGTTCTTTTGAGTCGCTGTTATTTGTGTTGTTGGTGCTAAAAACCAACAACTTCCCTGCCCGCCACAAAAAAAAAATTGTATGCTATGTAAAGAAAAAATAAAAAAATCTTCGTTTTGGACGAAGAGAAAAATTTGTAGAATGAACCATTTTTTTTTTTGGTATTGCCCTTCACTTATTTCTTCGACTTTTCCCCAAGTACGATTGTAGTCCTGTTTTATTGATGGCCTTTAGCAAAAGGCACGGTTCCAGAAGGGTAGTTGGCTCCGATACCGATTTTCCAGAAACGGGTTTTTGGGTACCCGTTTGCCCCTCTTTATGCATCCCTAATATAGTGTACATTTAAACTCAGCATGTATATGTACATACGTTGGTATAAGTATATGGGCAATCAGTGCACGGACTTTAGCACTTTATTGATAGGTGGGTTAATTTTGACCCGTTTAATTTCCTACTCCTACTGAATACTGCTATCATTAGGTAAATGTATTGATTTTTCGAGTACACCCAAAAAAAGTTCCAAGGTGACAACAACCCAACTACCCAATTTTGCGAGCCTTTCTGTGAAGAAAAACTTAATTTTAACAAAGGAATCGTAAGTTCTTTGTTTTCAAAAAAATGTTTCTTCTGGTTATGATAAGCTGATTGGTATATCTGCAATTATTTTCATTGCGAAATTTTGTTTGCAACTCCTCGTCCCGGAAAGGCAAGAGATAACTAATAAGAAGAACGAAAAGAATTAAGAATAAAGTAGTTTGCTTCAAAGGAACCTACAGACCATAGTACATATAGTATATGCATATTCGCAAAATAAATGTAGGAATGCGCTACTTTCATCGGTTTGTGTGCACAATTCTGAGCGAAAGTAAAGTTTAAAAGTAAGATAACATGTCGGTGGTTTTATGGCAGTATTTTTGGCACATTGGAAAAATGTCCCACTACCAACAGTTTTTTTAATTAAAGTCCGCGCACTGGTATAAGCATACCAGCGGCAAAGGCAGAGACGAAACAAGTAAAAACGGGACTGTCTTCGGCTGTGCCGAAGACTTCATACCTTTCATGCATGGGGCTGAACAATAATCTTATCCCGCTCGTAATCTCCGAATAATCGGATGTATAAGATAAGAAATATATAGTGAACAGATTTACATACCTTAACGATTTTTAAGATAAATATAAAATAAAAAAAAACAGGTAGGTACTTTGTGTGAGGATGCAAAGTTTCAGGTTTTTTGTGGTCTGCGTATAAAAACTATGACTACGAATCACGTATTTCAACAATATATGACGTAAACGTAACTATTTGATGAAATTTGATGAATTTTGAAGCTTCTAGCCGTAAAAAGGGGGCAAAAATTAGAGTTTATATGGGGTATATAATATATATACCACCGATTTCTATGATTTTTTCAGACAACAATATATGCTATATACGTAAGCATATGGTGAAATTTGAAGCGTCTAGCTGTTAAAAAGGGGCAGAAATTGCGCACAGTTTCTTATCTGAACAATCGGTTGTATGAGATATATACTATATATACCACCGATCTCAATGATTTTTTCAGATAACAATATATGCTATACACGTAAGCATTTGGTGAAATTTGAAGCTTCTAGCTGTTAAAATGGAGAAGAAATTGCGCAAAGTTTCTTAGCTGAACTATCGGTTGTATGAGATATATACTATATATACCACCGGTATCTGTGATTTTCTCAGACAACAATATATGCTATACACGTAAGCATTTGGTGAAATTTGAACATATCTAAACGATTTTTAAGATAAATATAAAATAAAAAATAGGTATGTAATCTGTGTGAGGATGCAAAGCTTCACGTTTTTTATGGTCTGCATGTAAAAACTATGACTACGAATCACGTCTTTCAAAAATATATGACGTAAACGTAACTATTTGATGAAATTTGATGAATTTTGAAGCTTCTAGCCGTAAAAAAGGGGCAAAAATGACAGTTTATATGAAGTATATAATATATATACCACCGATCTCTATGATTTTTTCAGACAACAATATATGATATATACGTAAGCAATCGGTGAAATTTGAAGCTTATAGCTGTTAAAATGGGGTAGAAATTGCGAAAAGTTTCTTATCTGAACAATCGGTTGTATGAGATATATACTATGTATACAACCGATCTCTATGATTTTTTCAGACAACAATATATGCTATATACGTAAGCAATCGGTGAAATTTGAAGCTTATAGCTGTTAAAATGGGGTAGAAATTGCGAAAAGTTTCTTATCTGAACAATCGGTTGTATGAGATATATACTATATATACCACCGATCTTTATGATTTTTTCAGAAAACAATATATGTATGCTATATACGTAAGCATTCGTTGAAATTTGAAGCCTCTAGCTCTTAAAATAGGGCAGTAATTACGAAAAGTTCCTTATCTGAACAATCGGTTGTGGGGGATATATACTATATATACGACCGATCTCATCAATTTTTTCAGGCAACAATACGTGCAATATACGAAAGTATATGGTGAAGTTTGAAGCTTCAATCTGTTAAATTGGGTAAGATATTACAAAAATCCTCTTTTTCTGAAAAATCGGTTGTATGGAGGATATATGCTATAGTGGTCCGATCCGGTCGGTTCCGACAAATGTCTAATCGGACACCCAAATACACCCGCTCACCAAATTTTATCAAGATATCTCAAAAATTGAGGGACTAGTTTGCATACAAACAGACAGACGGACAGACGGACAGACGGACATGGCTAAATCAACTCAGCTCTTCAACCTTATTATTTCGGTATACTTAATGGTGGGTCTATCTATTTTCCTTTAAGGACTTACAATTTTCGGTTTCGTGACGAAATTAATATACCATTTCATTTTCATGAAAGGTATAAAAATACTCGCGAACATTGATACATACCCATATATATAACGTAAATTCCACAGAATGGAAGCAAACGGTAGATTGCTTCATTCTTTTCATTTTACGCGTGATGGAGTAAGGTTGGCTAAGCATGGTAAGTATGGTAAATTCGTGAATTATACAATATAGAATATTAATGATAAATATTTCTTTCATTTCATGTTGTTAATTAATTAATTTCTTTTATTTCTAGGTGGCTAGTTGTGTAGGACCATAAGACGGTTTTGTATTGGATTTCGTTTCAATTGTAGATATACCGGCATCGCAAAAGGGGTGCTCCAACTGCGGCGTCGGCCACTCACTCGAATGTGGATTTTGTTGCGAACGGTTGTGTTTTGTAGTCGCGGACAGTCGTTGTAATAAATTCAGTGTGTACCTAAAGAGTGTGCTTATTGTGTTTTGTAGCAAAACAAAGGGGCGTAAAAACCTTTGTTTGTGTAATTTATTGAAAGTATTGGACATTTGGAGCCCCAAGTTAGCGGTCAGTCGAGGGTCAATCTCCGGCGGAGCCCTAATTATTGTGCGCGTGTTTTTGGTTGCTACCAATTTTCGCCCTAACCTCAAAGTGCTTGCACGTGGAGGTATACTTGTGTGTGTGCGCGCATTCAATCGGCTGTGAGTGAGTACCCAGGTGAAAACTTGTGTGTGACTACACACTGTACCGCTTGGGACCAGTGTTGGACTACTTGCGCAGTGAGCGATTGTGGACTGCCTGTGTAAGGGGGCATAAACCCACAATTGTATCAGTGGCAGTATCAGCTGTAGTGTTATAGTCTGCCCGTTCAGCTCGGCGTAGCTTTCGTGCTGGTAGACTCGTCCCCGATACGGGGAACAGTGTTCCGTCCGTCGGGGCGGTGGTAGTGACCACGTCAGCACTTTGCTGACAAACAGCGCACGAGCTACGTAACCGCGCTATTGCTATAGCTGACGGGTTGGGCTGCTACTGCTGCTGACCACTGGTTCTGAGTGATTATAGCCCTCTAATTTAGGGCAGCCTACATTCGCCCGGTGGGCATCGGTTTTCTCCTGGTGATTACTTCCTCATCCGTGTCGTGTAAGTGTGACCAAGTTTGTCTCTGGCGACAGGCGCTTTGAGGAAATGGGGGGCAGCGCAAGGGGCGGTGCAAGGAAGCGCCCGGGGCCGCGTTCCGTCGGAGGTCGTTCTTCTGCGGCCGCTGATGGGTCGACCTCGGGAGAGGACAAGGGTGTTAGTGCGCAACAATTTTTGAAAGTGAACACAGGTAAGCCTACCGCTGTGCAAACTGGAGGTCGCAAAGCAGACAAAAAGGCGGGTAAGTCGGGGATACCGGTGGCGTCGGGGAAGGCGACCACCTCAAAAATTGCTGTGCAGATGGGTAAGGGCGGGCCGAGTAAGTCCGCGAAGTCAGAGGATGAGGAGAGTATTCTCCCGAAATCCGACGACGACGCGGAATTACCCAGTCTGCCGGAATCCGGGGTATGTCCCTTAAGCTGGGACAAATCGGATGTAGTGGGGGGTGCCGGATTCGCTGCTGAGTCCGTGGTGACTACTGTCGCTGGCTCCTCAGCCGAAGGTAGAGCAGCCGATGGCGTGCCAAAGACTGCTGCCTATTCGCCTACCCTCTAAGGAGGAGCGGGATAAAGTCCTCGCTAATAAGAAGTTTTCCGAGGTGGGGTTAGAAGTGTGCGAAAACCGGAAGCAAGGCACTAGGGTGGTCATTCGGGGGGTTTACGCGCAAATCTCCCCTGATGAATTCATGGAGGAGTTCTTTCGTCTGAACCTCACGAAGGTCGACCCTGAGTGTCAGAGGTCAGAGGTTAGGCTGATCAGTCGACCTTGGAAGGCAGACGTCGAGGGAGCAACGGTGACCGTCACCATGGAGGGATCGGACAAGCTAATGTCCCCCCTCTTGGATGCGGGCCGTTGCTACGTCAAATGGTTTTCCTTCCCGGTTCGGCCGGAGAGCCAAACCTACAGCTGCTTCCGTTACCTGAGTTTTGACCACCAGGTGAGGGACTGTGGGTTGAAGGCTGCCGTCTGTCGGAGGTGCGGACAGGAAGGGCATATGGAGGCAAAGTGCCCTAATGGGGTGCATTGCCGAAATTGCGCAATAAGCGACCATAATCTCATTGAGATTGGGGTTACCCCCCGTACCACCCCGGATATGCTTGGTACGCCTTCCGTAATGGGGTGGCGTACTGCCGGGGCAAATTGGACTCTGTACGGGTTATACGTCGAGCAGGAGGTGACTGCTACACCCCTCGATGTATTTGCAGAGCTCCCAGTAGATCAGCAGATTGCCCTCTTGAACGCCTGTATCTGGCGGGTTAATGACAGCATGTTTGAAAGGTGGAAGAAGGAGCGTTTTCGCTGTGTCAGGTGGTGGACGCGTGAACTGATCCAGAAGAAGAGATCTGTCAGGCGCCTGAGACGTCAGTTTCAACGCGCCCGGCATATCGATTCCGATGGTCTGTCCCAGCTTAGAAGTCAATTAACTGTGGAAACGCGTGAATACAAGAGAATGATTGTAAGTTAAAGAAGAACAATGGCGCAACTTCGTGTCAGAAAACTCGAACGACCCCTGGGGACGGGTCTATAAGATCTGTAGGGGTCGCCGCCAGACCGAAGTTAATTCCCTCCGTGTTGGCGAGAGAACAATATTAACATGGAGGGAATGTTCAGAGCTGCTTATTGAAGGGTTCTTTCCTAGGGCGGATGTTCAGGTAGCTCCCCTTGCACAGGATGTGCCTGTACCTCCACTAGAGGTTGAAGAGTTGGATTATGCATTTGGCCTGGTTAGGTCTAAACGGTCTCCGGGTTTGGATGGAATAAACGGAGAAATGTGCAAGTGTTTGTGGAAGTTTACTCCGGAATACTTGGAAGCCGTTTATGATAAATGCATATGGGAGGGTTACTTCCCACGTGAGTGGAAAGCTGCTAGGGTTGTCGTTCTCTTGAAGTCGCCTGACAAAATAAGATCTGATCCTCGGTCTTACCGAGGTATCAGCCTTCTTCCAGTGCTTGGTAAAGTACTGGAGAGGGTTATGGTTGAGCGGCTTCAGGAGCTAGTTGGGCGTAACCAGTCGGATAGACAGTTTGGATTTAGGAAAGGACGCAGCATTGAAGACGCCTGGATGCATGTCCAAGACTGTGTTGAGAGAAGCTCCAATAAATACTATCGTTGGTGCCTGTGAAAGTGTGGAAAGTGGCTTCGGCTGCGAAAGTCAGACCAAGACTTTAAAGTGGTACCACGGGGAACAAATAGCCCGCGGAGCTTGCTCCGTTTCTGTTCGGTTGCTGTTGGCCCCTTTGGGAGCATCGTGGTGGCTGTGGTTGATATCCGAATGCGGTAAGAGTTGGTCAGCTCGAATGTGGAGTTGCATTGCAACCGGGTGCCATGACCCATAGAATGGAAGAGGTGTTAGATAGGCCTCCAACCCCACCAAGGTAATGATGTGTCCACTCACATTATCGATTGGTACCAAGGTAAGCGAACCTTGGGGGCTGGTCAGACCCGCTTTGACCTGTGTACTTGGTACATGCGTGAGGTTAGGTCTTCGAAGACAGGCACTCACGTAAAACCTACACTCGCTGCGGCGTCGGCCGCGCTGTCAGTTGTCACCCTTTTGCGATACCCATTTAGGCATGTACTAATGGATTTTTTCTCTTTTTTCGTTGCAGATTTTCTCATGGATATTTTTTGGGGGCACAGTAGATCCTAATCGTGAAATGGTGAAATGGGTTCATTTCACGAATACCCAGAACATAAACAGACTATTGCGCGCCGCTTTTTATTGGAGTCCAATATCTTATTTATTTGTAGTTGGCTTCCTTCCCTGCTGATTATATATGCACCCATAAACAAATTTAATAGAGGAACAGTTTCATCAATACATACAATATATAAAAACAAAAGATATACAAGACGATCAAAAGTCATGTACACGCGAATATGACCACCAATCGTTTTTGCGATACGAGACACTAGCAAATATTTGCTTAAAGGCTTTCGAAAAGTTTGTGGGTACAAAGAAGCAAGCGAGTCGTGCGCATAATAGACACTACCGGCAACCTTTTTTTTTTTTGTTTTTTTTTTTTTTTTGTTTTATAGAAAGTTTGTGATAATTGGTACTCGTTAATGAAAGTGTGAAGCTCAAACTATTGGTCCCACGCGTGGAGAACGTGCCAATTAAGCCGAAGTAATTTCTATTTGTTTAAATTTTCATTGAAGAGCAAAATCACCTACCTACATAAACTTATTAGGTATTAGTGAAGTAAGAAAGTAACGCTTAATCATACTACCGAATTCTACAGCAATCAATCACAACAACTTAGAATCTCTAGCGTCAGAAAATACCGATGAGCTCAAAGGAAAATTTGGGTCCCTCCAAGCAAACCGGAGTTTTATTCGAATGTGATGCCGACACTATCGATGGCGCTTTAGTCATTGATGTGCATCAGCGGAAGCGCGCCGAAGCGAAAATTTAAATTAGTTTGGCGAAATATATTACTTTTCGGATATTTACATATTGCGACGCTCTAGGGAGCTTGGTGATTCTTTACATCGGCGAAACGGCCTACCGTATTTTTCTCAATAGTCCTTTATTCCATCGGCGTTTTGGGTATAAAAGCTGGTACACCTCGTCTATGCGCTCATCGTTCGTATAAAGCAAAAGGGCCGATACGTTTGATTTTAGTTGCATTCACTACCTGTGCTTTTCAAGATGCCGCCTATCATTGGGTACGTGATCATCGTGTGCATCATAAATTCGCCGAAACCGATGCCGATCCGCATAATGCAACACGTGGCTTCCTTTTTTTTCACATGGTGGATGGTTGCTGTGCAAAAACATCCCGATGTCATTGCTAAGGGAAAGAGCTTAGATCTAACAGATTTGCATGCTGATCGTATTTTGATGTGGCAGCTGAAGTATTATATGCTACCGATGCCTTTGGCTTGTTCCATCTTACCAACCGCTGTGCCCATGTACTTCTGGGGTGAATCTTTCATCAACTCTTGATTTGTTGCGACAATGTTCCGTTGGTGCTTCTTGTTGAATGTGACCTGGTGTGTCAATAGTGCTGCGCATAAATTCGGCGGTCGTCCTTATGACAAACATCAATCCCTCACAATGTCCATCCGTATCCGTGTTTGCTTTCGGCGAAGGCTGGCACAACTATCATCACGTATTCCCATGGGACTACAAAACCGCTGAGTGGGGCAATTACTCATTAAACTTAGCGACTGCTTTTATTGACCTTTTCGCTAAAATCGGTTGGGCATATGATCTTAAACCCGTATCTACCGATATAATTGAGAAACGTGTGAAACGTACCGGTGATGGTTCGCACGATCTGTGGGGCTATGGGGATGTTAGTGGTTGTGAAAGGCGTATTACAACGGTCAATAAGGATTTTAGTGTTTGCCCACCATATGGCAATACACTTATTGTGCCAAATCTATTACAGATGAACAAATTGTGCAATCGGCTGCATTCAGAGATGGTGGGCGATTTCCGGTTTTGAGCTCTAGACATGAGAACGGGGCAACACTGCTCCGTAGCGCACAGCCACCATCCATACAAGGTACTAAACGTTGCGGAGCCGATGAAGCTATACTAAACGTGGTTGTTGTTGTTGTTGGTGGTATTAGGGCGCAGTAAAAAAGGCTTCATTGTCGATACATGGGCCAAAGGAAAATCAAACACCGAAACAGATCACCACTATTAACAATGGAAAAAAGTGAATTGGGCAATTGGCAATGTAACAACACCCTCGGCGATTTTGGATCGTTTCGCCAAACTTATTGAGGCATGTAATGACACAAACTGCTCAGCAGATAAATGGTTGTCACGATTGGAAGCGAGTGGTTTGTTAAGTCTCGTTCTAAATTCGCTAACTGCCGCTTGTGTAGTAGCGCAATGTCTACAACAGAAAGGTAGTCCGGTGTTGGTGCATTGCTTCAAAGGCTTAGATTCCACATTGATTGTGACCTCCCTTGTACAAATGATTCTCAATCCTGACTGTCGCACCGTGCGAGGAATGCAAGCGCTGATTGAGCGCGAACGGATGCATTTGCATTTGCATCACGTCATCGCTACGCATGCTATACGTCTGCACAAAATCGTCCGAAAAATTCGGGTGCCACATTTGTGCTGTTACTCGATTGTATTTATCAAGTATATACACAATTCCCATGCAGTTTTGAATTTAGTTCACAAATGCTAATTTTATTGGATGAACATAGTTACTTTTCGCAATGTGGAACATTTTTATGTGATTCCGAATGCGAACGCCACGAACTGAACGTGCATACACGCACTATTAGTCTATGGTCATATTGAAATCGGCCAGATATTTTGAAAAATATGCTAAATCCGTTATATGAACCCAATTCAAATGTTATTTGGCCTAGTGTTGCCCCAATCTCACTGGAGCTTTGGAGGAAACTGTATATACGTTGGATAACTGAGCATACAGAGAACTTGAATGTAGACCTGACCGAGAGTATTCAGAAGTTCACAACCCACGTCATACAACATGGGGTAAACATAAAAATGTTGAAGGACGGGATGAATATTGAGGCGCGGCATGTAAAGCATAAAACAATGTCACAGTATTTAGATACGGACTTTTTGAAGCGTGAACGCAAGTCCATGGAACAGCACACCAATTTTAATAACGCAGTTTTAGCCAATCGTAAACGTTTTTCGATCGAATTATCTGCAACACAGCAACAGAAGGATGGTACGACTAAAAAAGGTCGTGTCAGTGAATCGAAAACAGAGGGCATTTCACGAATGTGGAATGATTCACGTACACGTATGTCATGGCCAAGCACAATAGCTTACGGTTAGTATAATTTGTAGTCTAAAATATATATCGTCGGTGAAAGCTCCAACCACCTGTTCTTGCTGGATTCTTTGAGTTGTTGAAGTGATTATATAAAATCGCCTCCAAGACTGTCGGTTTACTACCGGGCTATGGTATTATTTCCACTTTTTGGTATTAAGGTCCATCTATGGTAGAAAACTTTTTATATGTAGTTTGAGCTTTCATAGACGATATAAACGTATTTACATAAATGAATAGGTGCGATGGAAAACCTCATATTTCCTTTTCAACAAAATTAGGGGCCATTTGCTTCATAATAAAATACGTGACGCTTATGTGCATCCACAATTCATTGCGGACGTTATGAAACCAGTGAAAACTGATGAAATCATGGATCAGGAAGCACCAAATTTATCCGGTGGTGGAACGAGTTACACACCCAGTCACAACACGCAACGCTCAATCAGTGAACAAAAGAGGGTGAGTTTAGAACTTGACTTACTACTAATGTATATGCCCACATAGTGCTATATGTATACACATCTAGGTTTGCATTTTATTTTATTTTATAATTTGTTGCCAGTTTTTCTCACAAAAGTTTTTGTTTTCGCTAATTTTTCGATTTTTTTTTCATTGGAAAACTCAAAATTTATGAGTAGAAAAGATTTTGGGTGATGGGATGAATTTTTAAAAATTCAGTTGGCCGAGTGCAGATGCATTATGTGGCAGATCCTGGATCTGCGTTAGGGTTCTGGTGTCCTCGCTCTGGGGAGTGAGTGAATTTGGGTTTGATTTTTTTGTTGAAAATTTAAAAATTTTAATGGGCCGGAGCATGCCTCCTTTTTCTGTGGCAGATCGGTTCGCCCTTCTGCGGTAGGTTTTTCTGTTGTCCTCGTTATGGGATAACGAGTGAATTGAGGTTGCTTCTTGAAAATTGTAAATAAAATAGGCCGAAGGCCTTTATGTTCTTTGGCCGATAGCGGGTCTGCATTAGGTTATTGGTTGGTCTCGTTCCGGGTGAACGAGGGCTGAGGTTGATTTTTGGAAAATGTAAAGACGAGGTTGATTTTTTTTGAAAGGAGGTATGTGGAAGAACGAAGGGATTGTTAAGAGGAGCTCGTGGTCCTCTCACAGTCTGCCTCCGTGGGAAGAAGGATCAGTTTGACCAAAGGTCGTCTGACTTGACCCTTATCGGTTCTGAGGTCGACAACACGTACTCGGTTATCTTCGCCGGGGTGTACGTTGACGACTCTACCTAGCCTCCACTCGTTTGGAGATAAGTTGTCCTCTTTGAAGACAGCGAGGTCTCCCACTTTTATATTTTCTTTGGGATTCTTCCACTTCACTCGTTTTTGAAGTTCGGATAAATATTCGGTTTTCCATCGCCGGCAGAAGGTTTGATGGAGGGCCTTGAGCTTCTGCCATCTATTTATCATGGAGGCAGGACTTTCGTTCGCATCTGGTTCTGGTGGCACCAGAAGATGGCTGCCAGTTAGGAAATGTCCTGGGGTTAGCGGCTCCAGGTCTGTTGGGTCATTGGACGCCGGGCTGAGAGGCCGTGAATTTAGGCATGCCTCGATCCGGCACAAAAGGGTTTGGAACTCCTCCATGGTATATTTAAGGAGAGAAGCGACCTTTTTGAAGTGGCTTTTGAAGCTCTTCACTCCCGCTTCCCACAGGCCGCCCACATGTGGAGCGCGTGGAGTGGAGTTAATGCTTGATGGCTATACCTGGAGACTGTTTTGTATCGGCTTTCTGCCAGGAAGGCTTTGAATTCCGATCGTAGAGATCGGGAAGCTCCGACAAAGTTCGTACCATTGTCGGAGTAGATGTTTTTTGGACATCCTCTTCTCGCGAGAAGGCTGCGAGAAAGCATGGGGTGCTGAGGTCACTAGTGGCCTCTAAGTGAATGGCCTTAGTGGAGAAACAGACAAAAAGGCATACGTAGCCTTTTGACAGTCGACATCCTCTACCGCGGTAGCTTTTGATGTCGAAAGGCCCCGCAAAGTCTACCCCGGTATTGGTGAACGCGCAGGTAAAAGTAGTCCGTTCGCAGGGAAGGGTACCCATAAGTTGGAACTGTGCCTGCTTTCGATGAATAATGCAGGTTTTGCAATTGTGGATGACGGCTCTGATCATGGTCTTGACATTCGGTATTCAGTATTGGGTTCGGATGAGACGGAGCATGAGCTGGTTCTCGCCATGAAGGGAGTCATGATGAGCCATCATAACTGTAAGGCGAGACAGCCTACAATTGTAAGGCAAGCTGATCGGATGACGCTCGTTGTATGACATGTCTTTTGACGCCCCTAGACGCCCCTAGACGCCCCTCTGTTCTAATAATATCATCTTTGTCGATATATGGGTTGAGTGACAGTATTTCACTCTTTCGGTCGATAGTTTCCCTAGTTTTCAATTTTAAATATTCTGTCCCGTAAAACTGTTTCTGGCAGACTTGTATTAATGCTTGATTCGTTGCCTTAATCTCATCGGCTGAGATTATACACGCTTTTTCGTGGAACGAGGCTTTTGTTCTTGGGTGAGTTCTTTTATAAAATCTCCTAACATAGGATAGAACCTTTAAAGCCCTGGGTAAATTTGAAAAGCGGTCGAGAATGTCTACCTGATCTACCCTTGTCGTGGCATATGTTTGTGCCCTCTTCTCCTCAACGGACGTTTTGTATTCGGTCTCTTGTGCTGGCCAGTGGGAATTGTCTTCTTGCAGCCAAGAAGGTCCCTGCCACCACAACGAATTGTTGACCAACTCTGATGCAAGTAGTCCCCTGCTTCCTAGATCCGCTGGATTAGATTCCGAGTCCACGTGAAGCCAGTCCTTTCTACCGACCATATCGATGATCTTAGTGATTCGGTGTGCGACGAAGGTTGACCAGGAACAGGGCGGCTTTCTTTTCCATGCGAGTACGATGGTTGAATCCGGCCAGAGGTGAACTTTTGCTGGCCCCAAATGAATGTTTCGGAATATTGATTCCATGATTTCTGCGAGCAGCACGGCGCCGCAAAGTTCTAAACGTGGTAGTGAGATGGTTTTTACTGGGGCTACTCGGGTTTTGGCTAGCAAGAGATTTGTGAAAATTTTATCGTCCCTTTTTACGCGCATGTAGATTGCTGCTGCATATGCCTTTTCCGATGCATCGCAAAAACCATGTATTTCGATGTCGTCCTCGGGCGTAAAATTTACCCATCGCGGTATCCTAATGTTATCTATTTCGTTATAGTGTTGGGTGAAATTTTCCCACCGTTCGAAGGTAGTTGGGAAGACAGGTTCGTCCCACCCGGTGCCCTCTAACCAGATATGCTGCATTAGTATTTTTGCCACTATGACCATTGGTGCAAGCCAGCCTAAAGGGTCGAAAAGTTTGGCTATAGCGGAAAGGATTGCGCGTTTGGTGGTGTTCTCGCCATTCCCTAAAACTCCTGCTGAAAAGTAAAACATGTCTGAGTGCGCGTTCCATCGTATTCCGAGTGCCTTCTCCGAGCTAGCCTCTTCAAACGCTAGGAAGTCCTCGCTGAGCAAATCCGTTTTGGGGATGTCCTGAAGGATTTCCTCACAATTTGATGTCCACTTGCGCAATGGAAAGCCAGCTGAGTGTAATGCTTCGCGAATCTCGTTTCTTGCTCTGATGGTTGACGCTATTGTATGTCCTCCAGATAAAACGTCGTCGACATACATACTTTCTCGTAATATACCCGATGCTATTGGGTGCGTATTTTCTACATCATCAGCCAATTGTAGAAGTGACCGTATCGCGAGGTAGGGGGCGCAGTTTACACCAAAGGTGATAGTCTTTAGTTCGTAAAGACTGATGGGTTCGTTGGGGGATGTTCGATGGACAATTCTTTGAAATTTGGCGTGATTGTCGGTCACCCAAATTTGCCTATACATCTTTTCTATGTCACTGTTAAAGACAAAGCGGTACAGTCTCCAACGTAGAATTAAAATAGGCAAGTCTGCTTGGAGTACTGGACCTGGGTGGAGTATGTCGTTTAGACTAATGCCATTTGCTGTCTGACTTGACGCGTTGAAGACGACGCGCACTTTGGTAGTGGTACTTTCCGCTTTTACAACGGCGTGGTGGGGCAGGAAATAACTATCGGAATCGTCGGATGGAATATTGTTTTTGATTTTTCTCATATGTCCAAGCGTTTCGTATTCGAATAACACCCGAACATATTCTTTCCCTAACTCTTGGTTTTCAGTAATCGCCCCTCATTTTTGAAGAATTGTGAACATGCGCGCTTTAGGGACGGTCCTAATTTAATATTCTCAGGGTAATCCTGCCTGAATGGTAGCGAAACTGTGTACCTCCCATTTTCATCACGTTTTGTCGTTTCCTTAAATAGTTGTCACAATACCTTTCATCTTCAGTTAATATTTTATTTTTGGGTACATTTTCTACCTCCCAGAAAGCTTTGAGTTGGTTGTCTAACGCAACCTCATTGTAGAATGACATAATGCTCTTCGTTGGACTCTGTGCTTCGATGCGGCCGGTCAGAATCCAACCGAACACTGTCTCTTGGGACAAAAGTGTATTTAGTACATTCTTTTTCAGACCGCTCAGTATAATTTGGGGATATATGTCTCCTCCAAGTATGAGGTCTACGTCCTCGTTGATGTAGAACCTCTTGTCTGCCAAAACCAAGTCTGGGAATGCCTGCATAGTCATGGCGTTGATATGGCAGGATTGAAGATTCCCAGTGAGTTTGGCTAGGACTAGAACGGGTGTAGTCAGGCAAAAGCAGGCATCCACTGGTGATCGTAATTCAATTTTGGATGCTTCTTTCACCTGAGCTGACACCGAATTTGTGATGCCTGAAACTTGGGCATGCATTTTTCTCGCTGGAAAATTGATTCTGCGTTTCAGTCTTTCAGTTATAAAGGAACATTCAGACCCTGAATCAATTAATGCCCGTGCGGAGAAGTCGGTACCATTATGGCGAATGTGTACGCGAGCAGTTCCTAATAGCACGCCTGTGCTGGAATTGGCCTTTCTACTGGGGTTAACTCGCAGAAGCGTGAACAGTTGCGTAATCTGTGTCCAGGGGATTTACACATTTTACAAATTGATTTTATTGTTTGCTTGGATACTTTCGTTTGAAAAGCACCAAGTCTTTTCGTAGGGGTTTCTGACGATTGTCGCGACGCGTTTGGTTTTTGCACTTTCGAAGTGGCATGCCCTGTAAAACCAGACACTGTTTCAAGTGTCTGAAACCGACTAGACAGGAATTTATCCATATCCTCCCACTTGGATATGTCCATTTTATGGTCTATACTTTGCTCCCAAAGAGCCAGCGTGCTCTCGGGTAACTTGGTTGAGCATAGATAGGTCAGGATTGCATCCCAATTGGAAGTGTCAATTTTGTGGCATTTGAGGGACGAAATACAATTATTTATATCATTTTGCAGCTTTTTTATTGAACTGCCACACTCAATTTCTACCTTTTTTAAGTTGAATAAAATGTTTAGTTGTGTGTTGACAAAGATACGTTTGTTTTCGTATCTTTCACACAAGTTTTTCCAGGCCATCTCGAAACCTTCATTTGTGAGAGGGCATTTTTTTACGATATCTTTTGCTTCGCCCTGCGCTTTGTTGTTGAGATGGAATAACTTTTCCACCCCTTTCAAACTAGAATTGTTTATATATATTGCCGTGAACAGGTCGCGAAAAGTTGGCCAAGACAGATAATCCCCTTTAAAAACTTCCGTGTCGCAAGCCAGGAGGCGAATTTTATGCCCATGAGGTTCTTGCTCAGGGTCGACGTTCTTTTCATCCTTCTTGTATTTTTCTGCCTCAGCAGATATAGACGCTGAACATCGCACGTAGATTGCGTGTGCTGCCTTTTGCTTTTTTCTGATCGCCATAACGTCATCCGCTGACACCTCATCAGATCCCAATAGCGATTCAAACGCAGACTTTACCTTCTTCCACAAGAGCCGCAACTCTTCCTGCTGCATTGCGAGGGTGTGTTTGCTATGGTCGCTCTCCGGAATAAGGCTGTAATCTTTATCAAACTCTGCGATTGACTCTGCTAAACGGATGTAGGTTTCCATTGTTTTATTTACGTTTATTAAAGAGAAAATTGCCGATTATAGAAATGGAACGCTTTAGAGTAAAAATACCTGCCCAGCCGTAAATAAACACTATTGAAATTCGAAGTTTATTATTTATTTTGTTTATTGCAGACTTTGTCAGAGTAGCGACAACGAAAAGGGTTTACTTTATGGACTTTTTGTCACAGCAGCGACAACAGCAAAAAGGTTTAATTTACAGACTTTTTGTCTCAGCGGCAACAACAAAAACAGGGGGACCACTCGCTACCTCCACAGATAATGGGTGTATTTTTGAAAAAGTGCAAAAATGCGTGCGATATTGCAAAACAAGCGCAAAAAAAGTGTAAAAAGTGTTTAAAAGTGAAGTGAGCACCGGATTAGGAAGTCCTCGCTGAGCAAATCCGTTTTGGGGATGTCCTGAAGGATTTCCTCACAATTTGATGTCCACTTGCGCAATGGAAAGCCAGCTGAGTGTAATGCTTCGCGAATCTCGTTTCTTGCTCTGATGGTTGACGCTATTGTATGTCCTCCAGATAAAACGTCGTCGACATACATACTTTCTCGTAATATACCCGATGCTATTGGGTGCGTATTTTCTACATCATCAGCCAATTGTAGAAGTGACCGTATCGCGAGGTAGGGGGCGTAGTTTACACCAAAGGTGATAGTCTTTAGTTCGTAAAGACTGATGGGTTCGTTGGGGGATGTTCGATGGACAATTCTTTGAAATTTGGCGTGATTATCGGTCACCCAAATTTGCCTATACATCTTTTCTATGTCACTGTTAAAGACAAAGCGGTACAGTCTCCAACGTAGAATTAAAATAGGCAAGTCTGCTTGGAGTACTGGACCTGGGTGGAGTATGTCGTTTAGACTAATGCCATTTGCTGTCTGACTTGACGCGTTGAAGACGACGCGCACTTTAGTAGTGGTACTTTCCGCTTTTACAACGACGTGGTGGGGCAGGAAATAACTATCGGAATCGTCGGATGGAATATTGTTTTTGATTTTTCTCATATGTCCAAGCGTTTCGTATTCGAATAACACCCTAACATATTCTTTCCCTAACTCTTGGTTTTTCAGTAATCGCCCCTCATTTCTGAAGAATTGTGAACATGCGCGCCTTAGGGACGGTCCTAATTTAATATTCTCAAGGTAATCCTGCCTGAATGGTAGCGAAACTGTGTACCTCCCATTTTCATCACGTTTTGTCGTTTCCTTAAATAGCTGTTCACAATACCTTTCATCTTCAGTTAATATTTTATTTTTGGGCACATTTTCTACCTCCCAGAAAGCTTTGAGTTGGTTGTCTAACGCAACCTCGTTGTAGAATGACATAATGCTCTTCGTTGGACTCGGTGCTTCGATGCGACCGGTCAGAATCCAACCGAACACTGTCTCTTGGGCCAAAAGTGTATTTAGTACATTCTTTTTCAGACCGCTCAGTATAATTTGGGGATATATGTCTCCTCCAAGTATGAGGTCTACGTCCTCGTTGATGTAGAACCTCTTGTCTGCCAAAACCAAGTCTGGGAATGCCTGCATAGTCATGGCGTTGATATGGCAGGATGGAAGATTCCCAGTGAGTTTGGATAGGACTAGAACGGTTGTAGTCAGGCTGAAGCAGGCATCCACTGGTGATCGTAATTCAATTTTGGATGCTTCCTTCACCTGAGCTGACACCGAATTTGTGATGCCTGAAACTGGGGCATGCATTTTTCTCGCTGGAAAATTGATTCTGCGTTTCAGTCTTTCAGTTATAAAGGAACATTCAGACCCTGAATCAATTAATGCCCGTGCGGAGAAGTCGGTACCATTATGGCGAATGTGTACGCGAGCAGTTCCTAATAGCACGCCTGTGCTGGAATTGGCATTTCTACTGGGGTTAACTCGCAGAAGCGTGAACAGTTGCGTAATCTGTGTCCAGGGGATTTACACATTTTACAAATTGATTTTATTGTTTGCTTGGATACTTTCGCTTGAAAAGCACCGAGTCTTTTCGTAGGGGTTTCTGACGATTGTCGCGACGCGTTTGGTTTTTGCACTTTCGAAGTGGCATGCCCTGTAAAACCAGACACTGTTTCAAGTGTCTGAAACCGACTAGACAGGAATTTATCCATATCCTCCCACTTGGATATGTCCATTTTGTGGTCTATACTTTGCTCCCAAAGAGCCAGCGTGCTCTCTTGTAACTTGGTTGAGCATAGATAGGTCAGGATTGCATCCCAAGTGGAAGTGTCAATTGTGTGGCATTTGAGGGACGAAATACAATTATTTATATCATTTTGCAGCTTTTTTATTGAACTGCCACACTCAATTTCTACCTTTTTTAAGTTGAATAAAATTTGTAGTTGTGTGTTGACAAAGATACGTTTGTTTTCGTATCTTTCACACAAGTTTTTCCAGGCCATCTCGAAACCTTCATTTGTGAGAGGACATTTTTTTACGATATCTTTTCGCCCTGCGTTTTGTTGTTGAGATGGAATAACTTTTCCACCCCTTTCAAACTAGAATTGTTTATATATGTATATTGCCGTGAACAGGTCGCGAAAAGTTGGCCAAGACAGATAATCCCCTTTAAAAACTTCCGTGTCGCAAGCCGGGAGGCGAATTTTATGCCCATGAGGTTCTTGCTCAGGGTTGACGTTCTTTTCATCCTTCTTGTATTTTTCTGCCTCAGCAGATATAGACGCTGAACATCGCACGTAGATTGCGTGTGCTGCCTTTTGCTTCTTTCTGATCGCCATAACGTCATCCGCTGACACCTCATCAGATCCCAATAGCGAATCAAACGCAGACTTTACCTTCTTCCACAAGAGCCGCAACTCTTCCTGCTGCATTGCAAGGGTGTGTTTGCTATGGTCGCTCTCCGGAATAAGGCTGTAATCTTTATCAAACTCTGCGATTGACTCTGCTAAACGGATGTAGGTTTCCATTGTTTTATTTACGTTTATTAAAGGGAAAATTGCCGATTATAGAAATGGAACGCTTTAGAGTAAAAATACCTGCCCAGCCGTAAATAAACACTATTGAAATTCGAAGTTTATTATTTATTTTGTTTATTGCAGACTTTGTCAGAGTAGCGACAACGAAAAGGGTTTACTTTATGGACTTTTTGTCACAGCAGCGACAACAGCAAAAAGGTTTAATTTACAGACTTTTTGTCTCAGCGGAAACAACAAAAACAGGGGGACCACTCGCTACCTCCACAGATAATGGGTGTATTTTTGAAAAAGTGAAAAAATGCGTGCGATATTGCAAAACAAGCGCAAAAAAAGTGTAAATAGTGTTTAAAAGTGAAGTGAGCACCGGACTAATTAATTAAATTGAACTTAATTTTGTGTTTGTGAAGTGCAAAAAAAAACAACAACAAAAACCTATTTAGTATGGTGCGGAAAGTGAGGTTAGGTTACCCTCTTCCTGGTGTTGTGTCTGGAAAACCTTACCACAGGTGGGGGGATAGACCAGGTAATCACAAGGACTGAAATAAAGGCTAACAATCCGAGTGATTTAACCTTTGAAAATAGAAAAATAAATTGGTGCTCACTAAATCACTTCACTGTTTTCACTTTTTTTTTTTTTGATTTTAATTTTTTCGCGCACTACACGGGTTTCTTCTTTATTTTGCAAAAAAAACAACACTCAAAAAAAACTGGCAAGAAATATAACACTTACTTCTTAGTTTGTCGTAAGAAAAGTTGGTTGTGCTGTGCTGTGGTTGGCGAATATGCTGTGGCTCTGGTCACCTATGTACAATATAAAAACTCCAACTTTTTCCTTGTCAATTTTTGGCTGCTGTGATCTGCTGTGGCAAATAAATTTTTTGTAGGCAAAATCCTTCGGTAAATTGTCTAGTAGGCAAAATTGTGCTGCGTTGTGAACTGTAATTTTAGGCTTTTAGTTCTTTTTTCGTTGCGTAAGGACCAATGTTCGGCCTTAGTGCGTCTGGAACCGGCAGTGGGTAGGAGCACACGGGTCGATCTCGGGTTGATAGTGCTCTCGAAAGAAAATAAAAGAACAAAACGCAAAGAGGATTTCCTCGCTATAATAGTGTTTTAATTAGAGTGTAGGAAAATATATATAAGGATACAATATTACCTTTGAGTGTAAAAATGATGACGGTGATCCTCGGCGATGTGTGCTGGTTGGCGTTCGATCGAAAAAGAGGCCGGTTATCCCGTTGATGACAACCGCTAAGCCGCGAAAAAGTCCTCTGGTATTAAGGAGGGGAAAAAAGCCACACACACAACAATCCCCACATATACGTGCATGGGTGCTGACAACCTGCACACACACGTGCATGTGTATGAAACGCATGCATGTGCATGCATGCACACAAATGCGGCGTGAGTGTGGGTGGCTGGAAATATTATTAAAACGTTAGGGAGGGGCGCCGTCAATCAGGTAAAAGTTAGGCATTGGGCCTAAACAAATATATTTTGTTGTTTGTAACAGATTTAACAAATAAACACATACTTCTGATGATGCTAAAAAGTTATTAGCGAAACGTTGGGTTAGAAAAGTGGAATAATGTAATTTTATTTCGTACTTAAAAAAACTTAGACCGGAAAAGCCTAATAATATACCTTCAAAATAGAGTAATGTTTGTTAACAAAAATAGGCTTATACACTGCGGCTGATCCATCCGAATCGATTCATATAACTTTTATATGATTTTACGTACGCTTACTATACGAAACAGCCTGTCAGTTGATTGTATGGACATATTTGTTAGCGTATTAATATATAGATAGTAGAGTAATATACCGCCCATGCAATATTTCGACCTAAAATCGAAAACGTTTTTGGGTCGTTTTTTCGTTTAATATACAACGTGAAATTTTCCGATGCAGTCTCAAGTTGCATCTAAATAATAATAAACTAAGTTGAAATAAAAGATAATATAATCAAATAAAATAAGAAATATCAAAATAAGTTAGCATAAAAGACAATATACAAATTTTAATGTAATATCTTTTTAGCAAATTTAGATATTTTTTGTTCAGTATAAGACGTGCTATAACTAAAATGATCATAAAATCTGGAAATCCAAAAAAAGTTTTGGGTAAAATTTGCAATTAATTGTTATAAATAAATAAATTTAGTGAGTTTGAACAAAAGTTGACTCATTATTTGTGATAAAAATTTTTTTTTTGAAAGCAACTAAAATTAAAACAAAGAATCTGTTAAATAAAGACCTATGCATTTACGTGTAAGTAAAATTTGTCCAAAAAAATAGACCGGTTAAGTTATTACTTCTCTTTAAAGTTTTTGTGTGCACTAACAATTATTTTAGACCAATTTTTTAAGGATTTTGGTACAGACCAATATAGGTAAGTGGCAACAATGGGAAACAATATTTTATTGAACTGAAAATGAGTGAGGAATTAGTTCTCTCACCGTTTGTCGCGTACGATAATGTACATATGTATATGAAACATTTGAGCAACGCGACAATGCAGCTTTGGAATTTCGAATTCAGCGGGGTTTGTGAACATAATGGGTCCTACAGATGGCAATTTCGATATTTGCACAGATTTTCGAATTTACAAAAAAACGTTTTCTATTAATTATAAACAAATAGATTAATATTTGTTAACAAAAATAGGCCTATGCACTGCGGCTGATCTATACGAATCGATTCATATAACTTTTATATGATTTTACGTGCGCTAACTATGCGAAACAGCCTGTCAATTGTTTGTATGGAAATTTTATTAGCGTAATAATATATAGATAGTAGAGATATATGCGGCCTATGCAATATTTCGACCTAAAATTGGGTCGGTTTTTTTCGTTTAATATACAAAGTAAAATTTTCCGATTCAATCAATTTGCATTTAAATAATAATAAATTAAGTTGAAATAAAATATAATATTATAAAATAAAATAAGAAATATCAAAATAAATTAGCATAAAAGACAATATACAAATTTTAATGTAATATCTTTGTACCAAATTTATTTATTTTTTGTTCAGTAAGGGACGTGCTATATCTAAAATGAGCATAACATCTGGAAATGCAACAACGTTTAGGTCAAATTTGCAATTAATTGTTATAAATAAATAAATTTAGTGAGTTTGAACAAAAGTTGACTCATTATTTTTGATTTCATGTTTTTTTG
Source organism: Eurosta solidaginis (assembly GCF_040869045.1). Classification (NCBI taxonomy): domain Eukaryota; kingdom Metazoa; phylum Arthropoda; class Insecta; order Diptera; family Tephritidae; genus Eurosta; species Eurosta solidaginis. The sequence goes on along the minus strand of NC_090324.1, from coordinate 31,339,875 downwards.
AAAGCAACTAAAATAAAAAACAAAGAATCTGTTAAATAAAGACCTATGTATTTACGTGTAAGTAAAATTTGTCCAAAAAAATAGGCCGGTTAAGTTATTACTTCTCTTTAAAGTTTTTTTGTGCGCTAGCAATTATTTTAGAACAATTTTTTAAGGATTTTGGTACAGACCAATATAGGCAAGTGGCAACAATGGGAAACAATATTTTATTTGAACTGAAAATGAGTGAGGCAGTAGTTCTCTCACCGTTTGGCGCGTACGAATATGTACATATGTAGATAAACGCGACAATGCAGCTTCAGAAATTTCGAATTCAGGGAGGTTTGTGAAAATAATGGGTCCTACATATGGCAGTTTCGATATTTGAACAGATTTTCGAATTTACAAAAAACTTTTTCTATTAGTTGTAAACAAATAGAGTAATATTTGTTGACAAAAATTGGCATATGCACTGCGGCTGATCGATACGAATCGATTCATATAACTTTTATATGATTTTACGTACGCTAACTATGCGAAACAGCCTGTCAATTGATTGTATGGAAATTTTGTTAGCGTATTGTAATATATAGATAGTAGAGTAATATACGGCCTATGCAATATTTCGACCTAAAACCGAAAACGTTTTTGTGTCGTTTTTTTCGTTTAATATATAACGTGAAATTTTCCAATTCAATCAAGCTGCATTTAAATAATAATAAACTTAACAGAAATAAAAGATAATACAATAAAATAAAATAATAAATATCAAAATAAATTAGCATAAAAGACAATATACACATTTAAATGTAATATCCTTGTAGCAAATTTATTTATTTTTTGTTCAGTGTAAGACGTGCTATATCTAAAATGAGCATAACATCTGGAAATGTAAAAAACATTTTAGGTCAAATTTGCAAGTAATTGTTATAAATAAATAAATTTAGTGAGTTTGAACAAAAGTTGACTCATTATTTGTGATTTCATGTTTCTTTGAGAGCACCTAAAACAAAAAACAAAGAATCTGTTAAATAAAGACCTATGCATTTACGTGTAAGTAAAAAAATAGGCCGATTAAATTACTACTCTTCTTTAAAGTTTTTTTGTGCGCTAGCAATTATTTTAGAACAATTTTTTAAGGATTTTGGTACAGACCAATATAGGTAAGTGGCAACAATGGGAAACAATATTTTATGTGAACTGAAAATGAGTGAGGGATTAGTTCTCTCACCGTATGGCGCGTACGAATATGTACATATGTAGATGAACGCGACAATGCAGCCTTTGGAATTTCGAATTCAGGGGGGTTTGTGAACATAGAACATGGGTCCTACAGATGGCAATTTCGATATTTGTAAAGATTTTCGAATTTACAAAAAACTTTTTCTGTTAATTATAAACATATAGATTACTATTTTTTAACATAAATAGGCTTAGGCACTGCGGCTGATCCATACGAATCGATTCATATAACTTTTATATGATTTTACGTACGCTAAATATGCGAAACAGCCTGTCAATTGATTGTATGGAAATTTTGTTAGCGTATTAATATATAGATTATTTTACATGATACTTACTATGTAGTTGATAATTTTCACTATGTATTATCTATAGGTGCAGTTTTTGTTATTATAGCTGGATTCATCCACTGATACCCTTTATTTACAGTATTAACTTTAAATCCTATTTGATTAAAAACTCAATTTTTAATTATATTTAGGTGTAAGCTTAACATTCTTCCCTCAACATTTCTTAGGTTTAGCAGGAATACCACGACGATATTCAGATTACCCAGATGCTTATACTACATGAAATATCACCCCTACAATTGGTTCATCTACTTCATTAATAGGAATCTTTTTATTTTTATTTATTATTTGAGAAAGTTTAATTTCTAAACGAACGAACTGTATTATATCCTATACAATTTAGATCTTCAATTGAATGATTTCAAAATATCCCTCCAGCAGAACACAGATATTCTGAATTACCTTTATTAACTAATTTCTAATATGGCAGATTAGTGCAATGGATTTAAGCTTCATATAATATATTTATATTATAAAGATTTTACTTTTAATAGAAATAAATGACAACATGAACCACTTTTAGACTTCAAGACAGAGCATCACCTTTAATAGACAATTAACATTTTTTCATGATCATACATTAATTCGCCACCAGGAGTTACTATCGTTTCCTTCGCCGATGACTGCACAATAATGGCCACAGGCCCAGGCCCGCAGTTCGATGAGCATTGCAACAGAATAAACGGCTACGTCCCTGATCTCTCCAGTTTTTTCGCCTCGCGAAACCTGGCATTATCACCGACTAAATCCTCCGAGACCTTATTTACAACATGGACGTCCGAAATGTCGACCATTTTGAACATCCACGTCGATGGCACTACGCTACCGACTGTCCTACACCTCAGAATCTTGGGTGTGACGTTTGATCAGGATCTACATTTTGGTGAGCATGCAGCCGCAATTGTACCGAAAATCCAGAGCCGTAGTAAAATCCTCAAATCTCTTGCTGGCAGTACTTGGGGAAAAGATAAAGAAACGCTCATTACCACTTACAAAGCAATTGGCCAGCCGATTGCATGCTGTGCGTCCCCGATATGGTCGCCAAGCCTAAAGACCACTCACTGGAAGAAGCTACAGGCCTGCCAAAATACTGCCCTCAGGACCGCCACGGGTTGTCTTCTTATGTCCCCAGATACTCCCCATCAGTGAGAGAAATGAGATTCTAACCAAACAGTTCCTGTTGAATACCCAGAAACCTGGGCATCCCAACAGACATCTGATTGATGAGCCAACACCGCCTAGGGGCTTAAGGAGTCATCTCCGTAAGCATTATGAGGAAATACGGCACCTGAGAACACAGCCGCATGAAGCAAAAAAAACATAAGCAGGTCCTCAGTGAACTCCACAAGCAGGCGTCGGACCTTTATGCCAGGAATTGCCCGGTGAATCCAGTACTCAAAGAACAGTACCCAAAACTTGCGGAAGAGGAACGCATACTCCCCAGCGAAACGCGAGTCAATCTGGCTCAACTTCGTTCTGGATACTGTAACAGGCTAAACTCTTACCTATCCAGAATCAACCCCGACATACAAAGTCTATGCACCGATTGCAATGTGCCCCACATGACACCAACCATCTCTTTAATTGTAATGTGGAACCAACGCCTCTAACACCCCTTTCATTATGGTCAACCCCTGTTGAAACAGCAAGTTTCCTTTGACTCCCGTTAGAGAATATTGATGACAATTTGTGATCGGCCGCACCTATTAGGTGGGGCGAAGCACTGCTACAACAACAACAACAACAATAATTGTAATTATAATTACAACATTAGTTAGTTATTTAATATTTATATTATTCTTTAACAAATATACAAATCGAAATTTATTACATGGGCAAATTATTGAAATAATTTGAATAATTCTTCCATCAATTAAATTATTATTTATTGCTTTCCCATCACTTCGATTATTATATTTACTAGATGAAATTAATGAACCATCAATAACATTAAAAACTATTGGACATCAATGATATTGAAAATATGACTATTCAGATTTTATAAATATTGAATTTAATTCATATATAATTCCAACAATTGGCGGCCGCCGTGGTGTGATGGTAGAGTGCTCTGCCTACCATACCGTATGTCCTGGGTTCACACCCCGGGCAAAGCAACGTCAAAATTTTAGAAATAAGGTTTTTCAATTAAAAGAAAATTTTTCTAAGCTGGGTCGCCCCTCGGCAGTGTTTGGCAAGTGCTCCGAATGTATTTCTGCCATGAAAAGCTCTCAGTGAAAACTCAACTGTCTTGCAGATGCCGTTCGGAGTCGGCATAAAACATGTAGGTCCCTTCCGGCCAATTTGTAGGGAAACTCAAGAGGAGCACGACGCAAATTGGAAGATAATCTCGGCCTTAGATCTCTTCGGAGGTTATCGCGCCTTACATTTATTTATTTTATAATTCCAACAAATGAAATAATTAATAATAATTTTCGATTATTAGACGTAGATAATCGAGTAATTTTACCAATAATTTCACAAATTCGAATTTTAGTTTCAGAAGCAGATGTTATTCATTCACGAAAAGTTCCTGCTCTTGGTGTAAAAATTGATGGAACACCAGGACGATTAAATCAAACTAATTTTATAACTAATCGTCCTGGATTATTTTTTAGACAATGTTCTGAAATTTGTGGAATTAATCACAGCTCTATACCCATTGTAATTGAAAGAATTCCTGTAAAATGTGTTATTAAATTAATTAATAATAATTCATCATTAGATGACTGAAAGCAAGTATTGGTCCTTAAACCACTTAATAGTAAATTAGCTATTACTTCTAATGAATTACTTCAATAATAAAATTATTTATTAAAAAAAAAATTTGTTAAATTTATAACTTTAGTAAGTCAAACTTAAATTATTAATAAAATTTTAATATTTTATAATTCCACAAATAGCTCCTAGTAGATGATTAATATAATTTTTTATATTTTCAATTACATTTATTATATTTAGAATTATTAATTATTATTCATTAATTAATCAAACACCTAAATCGAATTATTTTAAAATAAAATAATTAATTCGTTTAACTGAAAATGATAAATAATTTATTTTCTGTATTTGAGCCTTCATCAGTATTTTAAATTTATCATTAAATTGATTAAGTTCATTTATAGGACTATTAATTATTCCATCAACTTATTGATTAATTCCTTCACCGATAAAATATTATATGAAATTTTACTTTAATCTATATATATTAAAATAAGTGTACATTTAGATTGTCACTCCATAACTCGAGAACGGCTCGACAGATTGCCATGAAATTTTTAGGAAAGATACAGGAAGGAGAGATGATGGTTAGTTGATTTTTAAATCCCAAATCGGTTTAGCCATATATATATAAAAATCAAATTCTGCGTGTGTGTGTGTGTTCGCTATGGAAACGTATTTCCCACACATCAATCATCACTAAATTTTGGTTATGGGTTCCTTCGATCAACGGGAAGGTTTTAGGCTAAAAATAATTTCGATATATAAAAGGGGCGTGGCACCTCCCATACAAATGGAATCTTTGGTACTGCATACCTTTGAAGGTATACATGCCAGAACATTGAAATTCAATGAGGAGTTAGATGAGTCCAATCCCTAACACCACCAAGAAAATGCGTAATTCGGAGAAAGGGGGCGTTGCACCTCCCATACAAATGGAATCTTTAGTAATGCATAACTTTGAAGGTATACATGCCAGAACATTGAAATTCAGTAAGGAGTTATATGAGGTCAATCCTTAACACTACCAAGAAAAGGCGGAATTGGGAAAAAGGGGCGTGGAACCTCCCATTCAAATGGAATCTTTGGTACTGCATAACTTTGAAGGTATACATGCCAGAACATTGAAATTCAGTAAGGAGTTATATGAGGTCAATCCCTAACACCACCAAGAAAATGCGGAATTGGGAAAAAGGAGGCGTGGAACCTTCCATTCAAATGGTATCTTTGGTACTGCATAACTTTGAAGGTATACATGCCAGAACATTGAAATTCAGTAAGGAGTTATTTGAGGTCAATCCTTAACACCACCAAGAAAATATGGAATTGGGAAAAGGGGGCGTGGCACCTCCCATACAAATGGAATATATTATACTGCATATATCTGGATGTCATAATGGTAGGATAATTAAACTTGGTAAGGAGCTATGTGACGTTAAGTCCTAAAACCTCCAGTAAAATGTGGAATGGGGAAAAACTATGTCTGCCGTACAAACTTAAGTTATTTTAACACCTAAAGTTTGACTGCATTGTTGAGTTTAGCTGTTATGCCTTTTGGACGTTTAGTAATCTTCCGCTTTTAAAAAATTTGTTTAGCTTCAGTCTATCGACATCTTCTATAAAAATCAAATTCTGTGTGTGTGTTCCCTATGAAAACGTGTTTGCTATACTTCGATCATCACCAAATTTTGGATCGAGGTTCCTTCGATCAAGACGAATGTTTTTCATATTTCAGAATTAAGAATTTTAAATTTAAATGTTTTTGTTTTTTGGCTATGCGAAAGAACTATCTTAGCTCCCAAAAATGATCGTGTTAACAAAATCAATGATCGCTTTCAAAATTAATTTCCTGGTGAAGTGACGAAATATAAATCGATCGATGCAGTTACAGATGAAGATAGAATTGTGAATTATCCAAATGAATTTCTATACTCCTTAGAACCAAAAGGAATGCCTTCGCATATCTCAACTTTGAAAATTGACTCACCAGTCATGCTTCTTCGGAATGTAATCAAAGCAACAATTATCAGCGGTAAAATCAATACAATAATATAAAATAAGATACAATAAGATACAAGAATAAAATGTTTTAAAAGAAAATTTCACCAAATATGCGTACAAAATTCAATTCAATTTACAGAACAATAAATTAAATTATCAACAAACAAAACAGAAAAAATAACGCAACATCCATTCGATCTCGGGCGTTACAACGTGGGCCTGGTAAAGCTAGTATCTTTATACAAACAATTCAAAACTTTATTAGGACCAAAAAGTTACTCAGGATCCGCTTTTATTTTTATTTCATTACTTTCAATAATTTTATTAAATAATTTTATAGGGTTATTTCCATATATTTTTACAAGAACTAGACATTTAATGTTTACATTAATTATAACACTACCTTTATGAATATGTTTCATAATTTATGGTTGAATTAATAATACTCAACATATATTTGCTCATTTAGTTCCTCAAGGAACACCAAGAATTTTAATACCATTTATAGTTTGTACTGAAACCATTAGTAATATTATTCGACCAGGAACTTTAACAGTATGATTATCTGTTAATATAAATGCTGGTTATTTATAATTAAATTTATTAGGAAATACAGGACATTCTATTAATAATATAATTATATTATTGTTATTAATTAGCTAAATTGCATTATTAATACTTGAATCAGCAGTTGCGATTATTCAATCTTATGTATTTGCAGTATTAAGAACTTTATATTCTAGAGAAATTAATTAATTTATTTTATAAAATGAAAACACATGCAAATCACCCATTTCATTTGGTATATTTTAGTCCTTGACCTTTAATAGGAGCTATTGGAGCAATAAATTCAATATCAGGATAAGTAAAATGATTTCATCAATATGATATTTCATTATTTTTATTAGGAAATGTTATTACACTTTTAACTGTTTATCAATGATGACGTGATATTTCACGAGAAAGAATATTTCAAGGACTTCAAACATTACCTGTAACACTAGAATTACGATGCGGAATAATTTTATTTATTTTCTCAGAAATTTAATTTTTTTATCATTTTTTTGAGCTTTTTCATAGAAGATTAGATCCATCAATTGAATTAGGTATTTCATGACCACCTATAGGAATTAAACCTTTTAATCCTTTTCAAATTCCGTTATTAAATATTATTATTCTATTAACATGAGCTGATCATAGATTAATAGAAAATAATTACTCACAAACTACACAAGGATTATTTCTTACAATTTTATTAGGAATTTATTTTTCTTCAAAGCTAATGAATATATTGAAGCCCCATTTACAATTGCAGATTCTATTTGCGGATCTACATTTTTTATAGCAACAGGATTTCATGGAATTCATGTATTAATCGGAACAATCTTTTTATTAATTTGCTTAATTCATCACTTAAATTATCATTTTTCAAAAAATCATCATTTCGGATTTGAAGCAGCTGCTTGATATTGACATTTTGTAGATATTGTATGACTACTATTATATATTTTTCAATTCATTGATGAGGAAATTAATAATTAATTAATATATATATATATTTACATTTATTTATCTATATAATATAATTGTATATTTGACTTCCAATCATAAAGACTACTAATAACAGTTGATGTAACTACTTGGTCCGGGGCGAGAAGGGTGGTGGGTAGGCATGGTGGTCGGCGGCTCGTCGGCGGTGGGGCGCGGTTCTTGCCACCTAACTCGACCCATATTCACAAAAACAAAATTAGGGGTTCATGCCTAGGTGAGGAAAATACAAAGACTAGAAGAAGTTAGCGACAAACGAGGGAAAAAAAGGAAAGCGGGAGAAGACTGTCCGTGTCAGGTGGAGTCATCCCACCTAGAGGTTTACGCCGATCACTATATCGGCGGCGGCGGCGGCAGCGTGGGCGGCGCGCCGGTACACGCCGGTGATCTTGCTTTATTATTTGAGAAAGTTTAATTTCTAAACGAACGAACTGTATTATATCCTATACAATTTAGATCTTCAATTGAATGATTTCAAAATATCCCTCCAGCAGAACACAGATATTCTGAATTACCTTTATTAACTAATTTCTAATATGGCAGATTAGTGCAATGGATTTAAGCTTCATATAATATATTTATATTATAAAGATTTTACTTTTAATAGAAATTAAATGACAACATGAACCACTTTTAGACTTCAAGACAGAGCATCACCTTTAATAGACAATTAACATTTTTTCATGATCATACATTAATTCGCCACCAGGAGTTACTATCGTTTCCTTCGCCGATGACTGCACAATAATGGCCACAGGCCCAGGCCCGCAGTTCGATGAGCATTGCAACAGAATAAACGGCTACGTCCCTGATCTCTCCAGTTTTTTCGCCTCGCGAAACCTGGCATTATCACCGACTAAATCCTCCGAGACCTTATTTACAACATGGACGTCCGAAATGTCGACCATTTTGAACATCCACGTCGATGGCACTACGCTACCGACTGTCCTACACCTCAGAATCTTGGGTGTGACGTTTGATCAGGATCTACATTTTGGTGAGCATGCAGCCGCAATTGTACCGAAAATCCAGAGCCGTAGTAAAATCCTCAAATCTCTTGCTGGCAGTACTTGGGGAAAAGATAAAGAAACGCTCATTACAACTTACAAAGCAATTGGCCAGCCGATTGCATGCTGTGGGTCCCCGATATGGTCGCCAAGCCTAAAGACCACTCACTGGAAGAAGCTACAGGCCTGCCAAAATACTGCCCTCAGGACCGCCACGGGTTGTCTTCTTATGTCCCCAGATACTCCCCATCAGTGAGAGAAATGAGATTCTAACCAAACAGTTCCTGTTGAATACCCAGAAACCTGGGCATCCCAACAGACATCTGATTGATGAGCCAACACCGCCTAGGGGCTTAAGGAATCATCTCCGTAAGCATTATGAGGAAATACGGCACCTGAGAACACAGCCGCATGAAGCAAAAAAAACATAAGCAGGTCCTCAGTGAACTCCACAAGCAGGCGTCGGACCTTTATGCCAGGAATTGCCCGGTGAATCCAGTACTCAAAGAACAGTACCCAAAACTTTCGGAAGAGGAACGCATACTCCCCAGCGAAACGCGAGTCAATCTGGCTCAACTTCGTTCTGGATACTGTAACAGGCTAAACTCTTACCTATCCAGAATCAACCCCGACATACAAAGTCTATGCACCGATTGCAATGTGCCCCACATGACACCAACCATCTCTTTAATTGTAATGTGGAACCAACGCCTCTAACACCCCTTTCATTATGGTCAACCCCTGTTGAAACAGCAAGTTTCCTTTGACTCCCGTTAGAGAATATTGATGACAATTTGTGATCGGCCGCACCTATTAGGTGGGGCGAAGCACTGCTACAACAACAACAACAACAATAATTGTAATTATAATTACAACATTAGTTAGTTATTTAATATTTATATTATTCTTTAACAAATATACAAATCGAAATTTATTACATGGGCAAATTATTGAAATAATTTGAATAATTCTTCCATCAATTAAATTATTATTTATTGCTTTCCCATCACTTCGATTATTATATTTACTAGATGAAATTAATGAACCATCAATAACATTAAAAACTATTGGACATCAATGATATTGAAAATATGACTATTCAGATTTTATAAATATTGAATTTAATTCATATATAATTCCAACAATTGGCGGCCGCCGTGGTGTGATGGTAGAGTGCTCTGCCTACCATACCGTATGTCCTGGGTTCACACCCCGGGCAAAGCAACGTCAAAATTTTAGAAATAAGGTTTTTCAATTAAAAGAAAATTTTTCTAAGCTGGGTCGCCCCTCGGCAGTGTTTGGCAAGTGCTCCGAATGTATTTCTGCCATGAAAAGCTCTCAGTGAAAACTCAACTGTCTTGCAGATGCCGTTCGGAGTCGGCATAAAACATGTAGGTCCCTTCCGGCCAATTTGTAGGGAAACTCAAGAGGAGCACGACGCAAATTGGAAGATAATCTCGGCCTTAGATCTCTTCGGAGGTTATCGCGCCTTACATTTATTTATTTTATAATTCCAACAAATGAAATAATTAATAATAATTTTCGATTATTAGACGTAGATAATCGAGTAATTTTACCAATAATTTCACAAATTCGAATTTTAGTTTCAGCAGCAGATGTTATTCATTCACGAAAAGTTCCTGCTCTTGGTGTAAAAATTGATGGAACACCAGGACGATTAAATCAAACTAATTTTATAACTAATCGTCCTGGATTATTTTTTAGACAATGTTCTGAAATATGTGGAATTAATCACAGCTCTATACCCATTGTAATTGAAAGAATTCCTGTAAAATGTGTTATTAAATTAATTAATAATAATTCATCATTAGATGACTGAAAGCAAGTATTGGTCCCTTAAACCACTTAATAGTAAATTAGCTATTACTTCTAATGAATTACTTCAATAATAAAATTATTTATTAAAAAAAAAAATTTGTTAAATTTATAACTTTAGTAAGTCAAACTTAAATTATTAATAAAATTTTAATATTTTATAATTCCACAAATAGCTCCTAGTAGATGATTAATATAATTTTTTATATTTTCAATTACATTTATTATATTTAGAATTATTAATTATTATTCATTAATTAATCAAACACCTAAATCGAATTATTTTAAAATAAAATAATTAATTCGTTTAACTGAAAATGATAAATAATTTATTTTCTGTATTTGAGCCTTCATCAGTATTTTAAATTTATCATTAAATTGATTAAGTTCATTTATAGGACTATTAATTATTCCATCAACTTATTGATTAATTCCTTCACCGATAAAATATTATATGAAATTTTACTTTAATCTATATATATTAAAATAAGTGTACATTTAGATTGTCACTCCATAACTCGAGAACGGCTCGACAGATTGCCATGAAATTTTTAGGAAAGATACAGGAAGGAGAGATGATGGTTAGTTGATTTTTAAATCCCAAATCGGTTTAGCCATATATATATAAAAATCAAATTCTGCGTGTGTGTGTGTGTTCGCTATGGAAACGTATTTCCCACACATCAATCATCACTAAATTTTGGTTATGGGTTCCTTCGATCAACGGGAAGGTTTTAGGCTAAAAATAATTTCGATATATAAAAGGGGCGTGGCACCTCCCATACAAATGGAATCTTTGGTACTGCATACCTTTGAAGGTATACATGCCAGAACATTGAAATTCAATGAGGAGTTAGATGAGTCCAATCCCTAACACCACCAAGAAAATGCGTAATTCGGAGAAAGGGGGCGTTGCACCTCCCATACAAATGGAATCTTTAGTAATGCATAACTTTGAAGGTATACATGCCAGAACATTGAAATTCAGTAAGGAGTTATATGAGGTCAATCCTTAACACTACCAAGAAAAGGCGGAATTGGGGAAAAGGGGCGTGGAACCTCCCATTCAAATGGAATCTTTGGTACTGCATAACTTTGAAGGTATACATGCCAGAACATTAAAATTCAGTAAGGAGTTATATGAGGTCAATCCCTAACACCACCAAGAAAATGCGGAATTGGGAAAAAGGAGGCGTGGAACCTTCCATTCAAATGGTATCTTTGGTACTGCATAACTTTGAAGGTATACATGCCAGAACATTGAAATTCAGTAAGGAGTTATTTGAGGTCAATCCTTAACACCACCAAGAAAATATGGAATTGGGAAAAGGGGGCGTGGCACCTCCCATACAAATGGAATATATTATACTGCATATATCTGGATGTCATAATGGTAGGATAATTAAACTTGGTAAGGAGCTATGTGACGTTAAGTCCTAAAACCTCCAGTAAAATGTGGAATGGGGAAAAACTATGTCTGCCGTACAAACTTAAGTTATTTTAACACCTAAAGTTTGACTGCATTGTTGAGTTTAGCTGTTATGCCTTTTGGACGTTTAGTAATCTTCCGCTTTTAAAAAATTTGTTTAGCTTCAGTCTATCGACATCTTCTATAAAAATCAAATTCTGTGTGTGTGTTCCCTATGAAAACGTGTTTGCTATACTTCGATCATCACCAAATTTTGGATCGAGGTTCCTTCGATCAAGACGAATGTTTTTCATATTTCAGAATTAAGAATTTTAAATTTAAATGTTTTTGTTTTTTGGCTATGCGAAAGAACTATCTTAGCTCCCAAAAATGATCGTGTTAACAAAATCAATGATCGCTTTCAAAATCAATTTCCTGGTGAAGTGACGAAATATAAATCGATCGATGCAGTTACAGATGAAGATAGAATTGTGAATTATCCAAATGAATTTCTATACTCCTTAGAACCAAAAGGAATGCCTTCGCATATCTCAACTTTGAAAATTGACTCACCAGTCATGCTTCTTCGGAATGTAATCAAAGCAACAATTATCAGCGGTAAAATCAATACAATAATATAAAATAAGATACAATAAGATACAAGAATAAAATGTTTTAAAAGAAAATTTCACCAAATATGCGTACAAAATTCAATTCAATTTACAGAACAATAAATTAAATTATCAACAAACAAAACAGAAAAAATAACGCAACATCCATTCGATCTCGGGCGTTACAACGTGGGCCTGGTAAAGCTAGTATCTTTATACAAACAATTCAAAACTTTATTAGGACCAAAAAGTTACTCAGGATCCGCTTTTATTTTTATTTCATTACTTTCAATAATTTTATTAAATAATTTTATAGGGTTATTTCCATATATTTTTACAAGAACTAGACATTTAATGTTTACATTAATTATAACACTACCTTTATGAATATGTTTCATAATTTATGGTTGAATTAATAATACTCAACATATATTTGCTCATTTAGTTCCTCAAGGAACACCAAGAATTTTAATACCATTTATAGTTTGTACTGAAACCATTAGTAATATTATTCGACCAGGAACTTTAACAGTATGATTATCTGTTAATATAAATGCTGGTTATTTATAATTAAATTTATTAGGAAATACAGGACATTCTATTAATAATATAATTATATTATTGTTATTAATTAGCTAAATTGCATTATTAATACTTGAATCAGCAGTTGCGATTATTCAATCTTATGTATTTGCAGTATTAAGAACTTTATATTCTAGAGAAATTAATTAATTTATTTTATAAAATGAAAACACATTGAAATCACCCATTTCATTTGGTATATTTTAGTCCTTGACCTTTAATAGGAGCTATTGGAGCAATAAATTCAATATCAGGATAAGTAAAATGATTTCATCAATATGATATTTCATTATTTTTATTAGGAAATGTTATTACACTTTTAACTGTTTATCAATGATGACGTGATATTTCACGAGAAAGAATATTTCAAGGACTTCAAACATTACCTGTAACACTAGAATTACGATGCGGAATAATTTTATTTATTTTCTCAGAAATTTAATTTTTTTATCATTTTTTTGAGCTTTTTCATAGAAGATTAGATCCATCAATTGAATTAGGTATTTCATGACCACCTATAGGAATTAAACCTTTTAATCCTTTTCAAATTCCGTTATTAAATATTATTATTCTATTAACATGAGCTGATCATAGATTAATAGAAAATAATTACTCACAAACTACACAAGGATTATTTCTTACAATTTTATTAGGAATTTATTTTTCTTCAAAGCTAATGAATATATTGAAGCCCCATTTACAATTGCAGATTCTATTTGCGGATCTACATTTTTTATAGCAACAGGATTTCATGGAATTCATGTATTAATCGGAACAATCTTTTTATTAATTTGCTTAATTCATCACTTAAATTATCATTTTTCAAAAAATCATCATTTCGGATTTGAAGCAGCTGCTTGATATTGACATTTTGTAGATATTGTATGACTACTATTATATATTTTTCAATTCATTGATGAGGAAATTAATAATTAATTAATATATATATATATTTACATTTATTTATCTATATAATATAATTGTATATTTGACTTCCAATCATAAAGACTACTAATAACAGTTGATGTAACTACTTGGTCCGGGGCGAGAAGGGTGGTGGGTAGGCATGGTGGTCGGCGGCTCGTCGGCGGTGGGGCGCGGTTCTTGCCACCTAACTCGACCCATATTCACAAAAACAAAATTAGGGGTTCATGCCTAGGTGAGGAAAATACAAAGACTAGAAGAAGTTAGCGACAAACGAGGGAAAAAAAGGAAAGCGGGAGAAGACTGTCCGTGTCAGGTGGAGTCATCCCACCTAGAGGTTTACGCCGATCACTATATCGGCGGCGGCGGCGGCAGCGTGGGCGGCGCGCCGGTACACGCCGGTGATCTTGCTTTAAAAAGCTTTTTTTATTTAAAAAAATAATATTTAGGAAAGGTTTTGTTTGTATGTATTTAAGGGAATCAACGTTTTGGCGATTTCGGAAAGATCCGGGGTTTTTGCCTCAAAGTCTCGCGGATCGTTCAAAAAATTTCAAGCGCAGCTCCTTGTGGAGGGAATGTCCTTCATTCACTTACTCCAAGGAGGCTTCGAACCTAGCCCTAAGGGACTGGTATTGCTGCGTCTGCCGAAAAAAACTGAAGTACTTAAAATGGTCACACTTTTGTCTGTATGTCTCGTACAAAGCGTGGTTTCGCCGAAGGAGATGTTCTGGTCTAACTTCTAATACTCGTTATTGGCGACTTACGGTTGCTATTGCTGTTGTTGTTATTGTAGCGATAAGGACACTCCCCGAAGGCCTTGGGGATTGTTATCGATGTTGATGGTCCTTTGCCGGATGCAGATCCGGTACGTTCCAGTACCAACGCGACCATCCCGGAAACGATTTGTTATGACCACATGCGAGCTTTTAGGCTTTAACGCCCTCCCATCCCTAGATCCATGAAGAAATCGGGGTCGCCAGAGCCTCAGCTGCTAATCAAACAGGTTTCGCCACGGATAGGTAAAGTTGACAATTGGGTTTGGAGAAGCTATATATTGCGCTGGCAACCTGAGCGGGTAGCGCTATACAACCCCTTGAATCTATTTAAGTCGCCTATTACGACAGGCATACCTACCGCGGCTATTCTAACCCACTAACCCACTGGGTTCTATTGATAGTCATAAGTGGACCAACTGAACCTTAATCAGGTTATGCCACGCCTCACATTATTAAACATTTCATTTTATTTAATTGTCTGATCAACGCCTTAGATCGATGACTAGTACCTAGGACCTACCTAATTATTTTCTAGCTTTTAGTATTATTATTAATTAATGTAAGTATTGTTTTCAATAAAACCGTTTAACTTAAGCATTTTTGTTTTAATTATTTTATTTTCAAATGTAGACCAAAATTTGCAGACGTTTGTGTTCGAAACATTGATTTCAATAGTCTTCGCTAAACCAAAACGATATTTTAGAATGAAAGTCGGCCGATTTTAAGTTGAAAGATGTTAAGGTTATACGCTCAGTCCAAACTGTTGTTTTCCGGCATTTTAATACAAGAATTCATTATGAATAACCGCGTAGCCTCAGATTTAAAACTAGTTCGATTGTCCACTACATTAGAGTAGTAGCACACCCGGTCATTTGTTCGACTATCTGGGGAAAACTTTTGCTTCACCATTTTGAGTGTTCTTGCGAAGGACAAAGCCTCACCCGGTAAATATATGTATGTGCATACGTGTTCACATATGTAACAGGAGCCGAAATGTGTTGGTGATATTTAAACTTGGTTGATAGGCTAGAATCACTGTGATTCACTCCAAGGCACTAGTTGGGATAGGGCCGCCAACTTTAGGAAATGTCAAAACGGGAGACTTGGGTGTTAGACTTGGGTCAGACGCTATTTTAAAAATTCGAAAATAAACAACAGATGTTTGAATATAAGGCCAAGTGATTTTTCAAACCCTTCTATCTTCAACTTAAGTATGAGGTGAGAATCATTTCAAAGGAGATTATAAACCCCTGGGACCTACTGAAGGATTTGGCATAATTAATAATTATTGATAGACTAGAATCACTGTGATTCACTCCAAGGGACTAGTTGGGATAGGGCCGCCAACTTTAGGAAATGTCAAAACGGGAGACTTGGACGTTAGACTTGGGTCAGACGCTATTTTAAAGATTCGAAAATAAACAACAGATGTTTGAATATAAGGCCAAGTGATTTTTCAAACCCTTCTATCTTCAACTTAAGTATGAGGTGAGAATCATTTCAAAGGAGAGTATAAACCCCTGGGACCTACTGAAGGATTTGGCATAACTGATTTCGCTTATTATTTACGCCAATCGGAATATACAATTTTTGAAAAAATCGGCATTTTTTCGGGTAACTAGCTTTTTTAACAACTTAAGGACAATTTGAAAACATGTTCGACTTGGGTCATTTTATTTGAATTCATTGTTCCTTCTTAATTTTTTGTTGTTTAAGTTATGCAAAGTGAGCATCTATATATTTTATATAATTTTTCTTTTAGTGTTTTATTTAAATAATTTGGTGAATTTGGCGATGCAAAGTCCGTGTTAAGCTGGCATTGAAAGCGCCTGCTTTTTTTAAATTACTTTTGAACGGGTAGAAAGAGTTACATTTCGCAATTGGATTCTTATAACTGCCAGTGATGCGCATCCGTTGATACCCCTTTCGACCATATCCGTCCCATTTTCGGCATGAACAATAAATGGCCTAGACAGTGTTAAATGAGTAGAAAATATTGTACCGCGCCGGACGCCGCCGCCGTCGTGCCGATATTTTTGACATTCGGCAGCGGCGTGTGAAAAACGACAAAAATCGGCGGCGGTGACGGCGTTTATCGGCGGCGTATATCTCTAATCCCACCCCTCTTGTTCATGAGGCATGAACAAACTTGAACTACACTTTGACTCCGATAACCGTGTGGAGTTCCCTTTTCCTGACGTTCGTCCGTGCGTTAATGTCGGGCCTAAACCATCGTCTGTCTGTCTAATCGCAACACCTCACCAATTCCTAGTGTGCCCGCAAGGGCAACACCCACACTAACACAAAAGGGACTTAAAAGGCCTGCATTTTTCCTAAAGTCACTTCACCCTGGAAATCTTAAAGAAACCATTTCTTTTTTCTTTTTCTCTTAGAATTTATTTTACAACTTCGGTATTATCTTACGTATTAGGAATTTCAATTAGTTAAATTGCAGTTTATTAAAACCCTACCCTTAACCAAATAAAAAGAAACGTTGAAATTCAAAATAAAAATATTTAAAATATAGAAATGAAGAATAAAAAAATATGACGAAGTTAAAATGAACTTAAACTAAACTTATTTCAATCACTACCATTCACCAAACCCAAAATAAGAATTCAAATCAATAAGCGTTTAAACGTAAATAAAAAAGGAAAATAAAAACAAAGCTATAAAAATATGAAAAAATTAAAAAATAACAAAATTTTCTAAGGGAACACCCTTACAACTTAAACAAATATCAATTAAAACCAATATGCAATTCAACGATACGAAAATTATAAGACAAAAAGGTAAAAGGTGTTCCTAAGGGAACACACTTTCGACTTAAACCTAGATCTCTACTTAAGCAAAGTAATTTATAAAAAAACGGCCTCACTGTTTATAAGTTTTACAGAAAATATATGTATAAAAAAGGAAAGAGAGAACATAGAGAAAAAGAAAATAATTTTTTATCTTACCAATCTTATTTCATTCACTACGCTCACCTGCAGTCCAGGTACCAAGGCTGGGGTGACGCGAGCTGAAAAGAAAAGATAGAAGAGAAAATATCCTACTATTTTCTATGTACTTTCGTACTATTAAGTATTATAACCACATGAAACCTTTAGTTCCGGTTTCTAAAAATGAAAATGCGTACGCACATATTATCGGGTCGTGATAATTAATAGAAATAAAATTATAAAAGTAAAAGAAAGTGAAATTATCGTGACTTTAAAGTGAATTAGACTAAGTAAGACATTAGAAATAAAAACAAGTAAAGAGTATTTTAAAAGGGAGTGCGCCATAGTTCTATAGGTGGATGCCATTTCGGGATATCGCCTGGACCAGGGGTGACTCTAGAATGTGTATTGTACGATATGGGTATCAAATAAAAGGTGCTACTGAGTATTTTAAAAGGGAGTGGGCCTTAGTTCTATGGGTGGACCCCTTTTCGAGATATCGCCATAAAGGTGGACCAGAGGTGACTCTAGAATGTGTTTGTACGATATGGGTTTGGAATGAAAGGTTTTAATGAGTATTTTAAAAGGGAGTGGGCCTTACTTCTATAGGTGGACGCCTTTTCGAGATATCGTCATAAAGATGGACCAGGGGTGACTCTAGAATGTGTTTGTACGATATGGGTATCAAATGAAAGGTGCTAATGATTATTTAAAACGTAGTGGACCTTAGTTTTATAGGTGGACGCCTTTTCGAGACATCGCAATAAGGGTGGACCAGGGGTAACTCTAGAATGTGTTTTAAAAGGGAGTGGCCCTTAATTGTATATGTGAAGGCGTTTTCGAGATATCGATCAAAATGTGGATCAGGGTGACCCAGAACATCATCTGTCGGGTACCGCTAATTTATTTATATATGTCATACCACGAACAGTGTTCCTGCCAAGATTCCAAGGGCTTTTAATTTCGTCTTGCAGAACTTTTTCATTTTCTTCTACTTAATATGGTAGGTGTCACACCCATTTTACAAAGTTTTTTCTAAAGTTATATTTGGCGTCAATAGACCAATCCAATTACCATGTTTCATCTCTTTTTTCATATTTGGTACAGAATTATGGCATTTTTTTTTTATTTTTCGTAATTTTCGATATCGAAACAGTGGGCGTGGTCATAGTCGGATTTCGGCTATTTTTTATCCCAAAATAAAGCGAGTTCATATAAGTACGTGAACTAAGCTTAGTAGAGATATATCGCTTTTGCCCAAGTTATCGTGTTAAAGGCCGAGCGGAAGGACAGACGGTCGACTGTGTATAAAAACTGGGCGTGATTTCAACCGATTTCGCCCATTTTCACAGAAAACAGTTACCGTCATAGAGTCTATGCACCTACCAAATTTCGCAAGGATTGGTAAATTTTTGTTCGAATTATGGCCTTAAAAGTATTCTAGACGAATTAAATCAAAAAGGGCGGAGCCACGCCCATTTTGAAACTTTCTTTTATTTTTGTATTTTGTGGCACCACATCATTACTGGAGTTGAATGTTGACATAATTCACTCATACACTGTAAAGATATTAAATTTTTTGTTAAAATTTGACTTAAAAAAAAAAAAATTTTAAAGTGGGCGTGTTCGTCATCCGATTTTGCTAATTTTTCTTTATCGCACATATAATAATAGGAGTAACGTGTCTGCCAAATTTCATCATGATATCTTCAACGACTGGGAAATTACAGCTTGCAAAACTTTTAAATTACCTTCTTTTAAAATTGGGCAGTGCCACGCCCATTGTCCAAACAAAATTTTACTAATTTTCTATTCTGTGTCATAAGGTCAACGCACCTACCACGTTTCATCGCTTTATCCGTCTTTGGTAATGAATTATCGCACTTTTTCGGTTTTTTCGAAATTTTCGATATCGAAAAAGTTGGCATGGTTGTAGTCCGATTTCGTTCATTTTAAATAGCGATCTGAGATGAGCGCGCAGGAACCTACATACCAAATTTCATCAAGATACCTCAAAATTTACTCAAGTCATCGTGTTTACGGACGGACGGACGGATGGACATGGCTAAATGAATTTCTTTTTTCGCCCACATCATTTTGATATATAGAAGTCTATATCTATCTCGATTAGTTTATGCCGTTACGGATTACCGCTCTGCTCAGCTGAGTATAAAAATAGGTAGGTCCTTTGTGTGAGGATGCAAAGTTTCACGTTTTTTGTGGTCTGCATGTAAAAACTATGACTACGAATCACGTATTTCAACAATATATGACCTAAGCATAAGTATTTGATGAAATTTTATGCTTCAACCCTTAAAAAAAGGTGCAAAAATTACAGTTTATATGGGGTATATAATATTCTAACGAATTTACTTGCAAATCCTCTTATTTGCAATCCTCCGCTAAGTTCGAATCACTAAACTGTTGAATAAATAACTCCAATATTGAACAATGGAAAAATGGCCTTTATTAAAGTACTTCACAATAACACTTATACTTTGCTACTTGCTGGCTTAATAACCAAACTGATTGACAACCCAAATGAAACTCTACTATTGGCCGCCAGATCGCGTGCTTAATCAAACTGATTGATAGCTCAACTCAAACTGAATTACAGCGCCTCTACATCTGTCGCCTTTTATACTCTTTGGTTTCCTCGTTCGCCTTTTTCTAGAATCTACTAGCATTGTCCATGAGCTCTCAAACTTCTCAGCTATAACTAAAATTGCACAATTTTATACATCTTTTAGGCGCTTCCAGAATCTACTAGTCCACTAGCTCTCAAACTTCTCAGATATATGCATGTGTTTGCGCATTGACTCTCCGCTGCTCGTATTCGTACATGGTACATATGTGTAGACGCAATTATTTATTCGTTTATGTAGATACATAAAGATTGAATTATTGATGTGAATGTTTGTAGTTTACAGTCTCTCGCGCACACATAGGCGTATAAGTAAATGCGTCTGTGTGTGACATCTCTCGGCTGCCTTATATATGCGTATACATGATTTGATTATTGACGTAAATTCGCTTAGCATCGCCTTAGTGATGGTATAGCTTAGTGATGCTACTATCCGTGACACTGCCCTCCACCTAAGTCTGATTGTCCCGATCAGACAAATCTCTCGATATAAACGATGCTAATCTCTCCAAATGAACCACTTTCATTTTGGTTCGTGGTTTGGTAGTGGTTTGTATGCGGTACACTACATCGTTGATCCGTTTTACAACTTTGTATGGGCCTTCCCAGTTACACTGCAATTTCGGGGACAAACCTTTTTTTCGTTGTGGGTTGTATAGCAGCACCAAATCTCCACCCTGAAACCCTTCCGAATTAATTGCTTTATCGTACCTCGCTTTCATCTTGTCACTCATAATTTTTGCTCGTTGCCTTACCAGATCGTGTATTTCTCTCAGCTCTTCTTCCAAGACACCAGTGGATTTCTTGACATTCCTCTCCGCATCGGCATCTATCCCATACTTCAAATCAGCTGGCAGTCGAAGGTCATTGCCAAAAATTACCTTTGCGGGAGTTTGGCCCGTTGTGTCATGTACTGCCGATCGGTAGGCCATCAAGTATAATGATATGTGTGTATCCCAGTCCTTATGGTACTTGTCTACCACTTTCCTTAAATGCTCCTCCAATGTTCTATTGAAACGTTCCACCATACCATCGGACTGAGGATGCAATGCAGTTGTCCGTGTTTTTCGAATGCCCAACTTCTAGCACATTTCTTGGAACACAGCTGATTCAAAATTCCTGCCTTGGTCAGAATGTAACTCCATTGGTACACCATACCTTGCAACCCGTCCGTTTCTAACCACTTCTGCTACTGTTTCTGCTTCTTGGTTTGGGATTGGGTATACCTCTGGCCATTTACTGAAATAATCCATAACCACCAGTACGTATTTGTTTCCGCGGTTGCTAGTAGGAAATGGACCTGCGACATCCATGGCGATCCTTTCAAATGGTGCACCTGAAATATACTGCTTCATCTGGCCATGACATCGGGTTTTGGGCCCTTTCGCTCTGTTGCATACCTCGCAATTGGCAACCCACTCGGTGACCGACTGACGGCAACCAACCCAATAGAATCTCTGCTTAATTTTCTCGAGTGTCTTCGTGATTCCAAGATGACCTCCACTTGGACCATTGTGCAGCTCGCTGAGCACGTCAGGAATCCTCTCTCTGGGAACAACTATCAGTTTCTTCTTGCATTGACCATCCTCACTCTCCCATACTCGATGCAAGCAACCGGATATCAATTCTAAACTGTTCCACTGTGCCCAATATGACTTCGCAATGGGACTCTCTGCTGACATCTCCTCTCTGCTTGGTCTTTCGTTTCGTTCGAGCCCTTGCATAACATGTGACAGATCTGTATCTTCTTGCTGACACTTTCTTAGTTGTTCCTTGACCCATTCATCCGTACACGTTATAGTCATTAGCCGGACATCTATAATGTCTTCTTTAGCCTCGGCCTTTGAGCAGTGCTTGCATTCCAGACTACATGGTCTTCGTGACATTGCATCAGCATTTCCATGGGTACTACCTTTTCGATGCTCAATGGAAAAGTCGTAGCTTTGTAGTCGCTCGACCCACCGTGCCAACTGTCCTTCCGGATTACGGAACTGCAGAAGCCATTTCAACGCTGCGTGATCTGTCCTGACACGGAATCGCTGGCCGTAGAGGTATTTGTGAAAATGTTTAATGCACTCTACCAATGCCAACAGCTCTCTCCGCGTAACACAGTAGTTCCTCTCTGGTTTTCCAATCGAACGGCTGTAATATGCAACTACCTTCTCCTGTCCATCGATCAGTTGTGATAAAACGCCTCCTATAGCATATCCACTCGCATCTGTATCTAGAATAAATGTTGCTCCTGGAATCGGATATGCTAACATTGGGGCAATGCACAAACGCTCCTTCAATGTTTGGAAAGCCACTTCTTGCTCCTTCTTCCATTCAAAAGCTTTGTTTTTTCTTGTGAGCTCATGGAGGCTATGGGCTACGCTGGAAAAATTTGGTACAAATCGGCGGTAATATGTACACAGCCCAAGAAAACTTCTCAATTCATGTAGGTTCTGTGGTCTTGGCCAATCCTTTACAGCCTCTATTTTTTCGTTCGCAGTGCAGATGCCCTCTGTCGTTACCCTTGTGACCCAAATAATTTACTTCCTTTTTAAACAGCGCACACTTTTTGGGACTTAACTTCAGACCAGCGCCAGCTATTCCCTGGAAAACTTCCTCCAAGTTCTTAAGATGTTCATCAAAGTTCTTTCCCAATACGATGGTGTCGTCCAGGTACACCAAGCTTGTTTTCTAATGTAGTCCTTTCAGTACCTGGTCCATGAGTCTCTCAAAAGTAGCTGGTGCATTACAAAGTCCAAAAGGCATCACTGTAAATTGCCAAAGACCATCACCGACACTGAAGGCTGTTTTCTCTTTATCTTCCTCCTTCACCTCCACTCGCCAGTAGCCACTTTTCAAGTCCAGTGTGGAAAACCATTTCGTACCAGATAGCGAGTTCAGAGTATCGTCGATTCTTGGCAATGGGTAGCTATCCTTTTTCGTTAAGTCATTCAACTTCCGGTAGTCCACGCAAAACCTCATTTTTCCATCCTTCTTTTTTACAAGTACTACCGGTGAGCTCCATGGACTAGCTGATGGTTCGATGACGCCGCTGTCGCTCATTTCTTGAATGATTTGACTCACAACTTCCCGCTTCGCCAGTGGAACACTACGTGGAGCTTGACGGATCGGCCTCGCATTTCCAGTGTCAATTTTATGTTTCACAACGTTGGTGCGGCCTGGTTTAGAATCATCCTGGTCAAATATGTTCGCGTACTTTAGGAGCAGTTGTTTTGCCTTACTCTGATATGCTTCCTCTAGCCCCTGCATCCATGCCGTGATGTAATTTGAAAGATCAGTATTACTAGCTGAAACGTGTTCCTGGAGCTGTCCAGAGTTAATAACTACTTCAGCCACTTGGCATCTTCCCAAAATAGCTCCTTTAGTCAGTTTGAGTGGTGACTTGAACTCATTGAGTACTCTTACCGGAATACGTCCATCTTGTTTTGTCATAGCCAGGGTTTTTCCTACAAGTATGTTTAGTGCTGATTTGTTTGCTGCTTCGACAACCCAAAATTTGTTTGTGCCACAATCTCCATCAACCTTTGCCCAGATGACTGCTTCGGATTTTGGTGGTATTTGCCGACTCTCTTCCACCAGCACTCGTTTACTGCTGTAGCCTCTCTCGTAGCCGAAATTAAGTGGTACATCCATGTTTTTATATCACATCGTCTTGCTTTGCATGTCGATCTTGATGCCCTGGTCGATTAAGAAGACCACTCCAATTATGATTTCATCAACAATTTCTGCCACTATAAAATTGTGTACTACCGTGACGTTCCCAATTGCGACTTCACATTCCACTTCTCCAATTACCTGGGTGTCCTCTCCCGCGGCTGTACGTAATCTTGCTCCAAGCAATGGTCTTATCATTTTGTTGACTAAATCCGCTCGAATGATGGAATGAGATGCATCCGTATCTACAGTCAGTAACCGTTCCTTTCCGTCCACATGTCCTCCAACAGTAAGATTGCTCCATCTTCTTCCAATCTGCGAGATAGAGATTATGGGGCATTCAATTGCGGGAGCCAGCTGTCGCCCCTTGCGGCTGACTCGATTTAGTTTAACGATTGAGTGGTCTTGGAGATTTGCTCATCACCTTCTGCTCTGCGTTTATGACCACCCACATTGTTGGAGCTATTGGGACCGCTGCTGCAATGTCGTGCAATATGACCTGGGTAGCCGCACTTGAAACATTTAATAACTCCGGCATTTTTCTGTTGTGATCCCTTCAGTGCTTCCATTCTACCCAATCTGGTCTTTCCACTTCCACACGATGAGCTTTGTATGTATGCTGGTTTACTCAATAGTGAGGCCGTTTCCTGAGTTAATGCATGTGATACCGTTTCAGCAAATGTCAGCTTTGGGTTTGCGTATGTAGCTCGCTTCGTTTCCACTTCCCGTATGCCATTTATGAAACTCTCGATTTTTACCCTTTCAGTGTATTCCACGGGTGCGTCCGCATTTGCAAGATGAGCCAATCTTTCAATATCTGAAGCAAACTCCTGCAATGTCTCATTTGCTTTTTGGTAGCGGTTTTGCAACTAAATTTGGAATATCTGTTTTCTATGCTCGCTTCCATAACGTCATTCTACAGCAGCCATCAATGCTTCATAATTGTTCCGCTCTCCTTCGGGAATCGTCTGTAGAATTTCCGCTGCTGGCCCCTTCAATGCTACGAACAGTGCAGCAACTTTATCTTCCGCATTCCAGTTGTTCACTGCTGCGGTCTTCTCAAACTGTAGCTTAAAGACCTGGTGTTTAAGCGACTTAAACTATGAACATTTTTCGTTCGTTTGTTTCAGTAGCCATTGAGTGTGCTTGTAATTCTCAACTGGTTAGTGAAATATTCTAAAGACATAGTTTGAGTTTTTTAATTAAAACCGAGGTTCTTCGGATGGTGTGCTAATACATCAGAGCCCAGTGCTCGCCTCCATATCACACTTTGAAGGAGTTCTTCGAATAGAAGATGAGGTTGCTCATTAGAGTGAAACCTCAGAGTGCCCAACGCTCGCCCCAAATTAAATAAATAGAGGTTTTTCTTGTAGAAAATGGGGTGCCAATACCTCAGAGCCGTCCCGTGCTCGCCTCCATATCACATTTTAAAGGGTTCTTCAAATAGAGGATGAGGTGGCTCAGTAGAGCGAAGCCTCAGAACCCCCAGTGCTCGCTCCCAAATTAAATAAATAAAAGGTGTACTGATGCTATGCATCCTCCCATGACTTAAACACACCAATAACACTAAAACTACCCAACTTAATAAACTGAATCCCTTAAAATAAACACAAATAAATAAATAAAGGTGTACTGATGCTATGCATCCTCCCATGACTTAAATACACCAATAACACTAAAACTACCCAACTCAATAAATGGAATACATTAAATCAAAAACCCCATAAACTCAATACAGTCCATTAATAATAATAATTTATAAATTTAAAAAAAAAAGGGAATGCTTGGTGGGAGTTGAACCCGCAACCCCGGGCGTTTGGTCGGGTACGTCAGCCACTGTGCCACGACTCATACGCTTACAAGCACATAAAATTACTCATTTATAACTCTTATTAAACTGCTCGCCCTCAATCGCCCAAAGCTTAGACACCTGGAAAGGAACAGAACCGTCAAAGGATGGTGTTTTTACCTTTGTATTGCTTGCTGAAACAGCTGCGCGACTTAATTGCAACTCCTGTATATGATCTCTCAAAGCATCCACATCAGCCTCGAATTTTTCTTCAAACTGCATTATTTTTTCGTCCATGCGCGCTTCGAGTTTTGACGATATACGCGCCTCTTGTGCTTCTAGTTGTACTGTTATGCGTGCCTCTTGTTCTTTCAGTTGTGTCTCCATCTTTGATGTAATCTGTGTCGACATTTCTGCCATACGCATTTCTTGTGCTTCAATCTTGGATGTTATGCGTGTCTCCTGCGATTCCAGCTGAGATGACATGTTGGTGGATATTTGCGATGACATTTCTGTTATACGTGCCTTTTGCGCTTCCAGTTGGAATGCCAATTGCGACGACATTGATGCTACTGTCGATGTTTGTGCAGATATTGCAGCCAATATCATGTTCAAGTCTGTGCTGGTAACCGTCTGCGATGTTTCGTTTTTCTCTTCAATTTTTGTTGTTGTTTCGTCCCCATCAGGATAAAAGACAAACTCGTCCACATCAATTCCTTGCGACTCCATTACCTCTCGTAGCCGTGCTTGAAGTTCGATCTTATTGCCGGTTGTATTTAATCCACGGTTGTCCAACTCCTTTTTCAGTTGCTGGATCTTCAATTCACTGAACTTTGCCATGTCCTTATTGTCCTCTGGAATTTATTCAACAATTCCTCTTCTGAAACCAATTGTAACGAATCGGCCTCAAATCCTCTTATTTGCAATCCTCCGCTAAGTTCGAATCACTAAACTGTTGAATAAATAACTCCAATATTGAACAATGGAAAAATGGCCTTTATTAACGTACTTCACAATAACACTTATACTTTGCTACTCGCTGGCTTAATAACCAAACTGATTGATAACTCAAATGAGTAGAGTGGCCGCCAGATCGCGTGCTTAATCAAACTGATTGATAGCTCAACTCAAACTGAATTACAGCGCCTCTACATCTGTCGCCTTTTATACTCTTTGGTTTCCTCGTTCGCCTTTTTCTAGAATCTACTAGCATTGTCCATGAGCTCTCATACTTCTCAGCTATAACTAAAATTGCACAATTTTATACATCTTTTAGGCGCTTCCAGAATCTACTAGTCCAGTAGCTCTCAAACTTCTCAGATATATGCATGTGTTTGCGCATTGACTCTCCGCTGCTCGTATTCGTACATGGTACATATGTGTAGACGCAATTATTTATTCGTTTATGTAGATACATAAAGATTGAATTATTTATGTGAATGTTTGTAGTTTACAGTCTCTCGCGCCTTATATATGTGTATACATGATTTGATTATTGACGTAAATATCGCTTAGCATCGCCTTAGTGATGGTATAGCTTAGTGATGCTAATATCCGTGACAATATATATACCACCGATCTCTATGATTTTTTCCAGACAACAGTATATGCTATATACGTATGCATTTGGTGAAATTTGAAGCTTATAGCTGTTAAAATGGGGCAGAAAGTGCGAAAAGTTTCTTATCTGTATATGGTTGTATGATATATATACCACCGATCTCTATGATTTTTTCAGACAACAATATATGCTATATACGTAAGCATTTGGTGAAATTGGAAGTTGCTAGCTATTAAAATTGGACTGAAATTGCGAAAACATGCATATATACTATATATAGATACTATATATACCACCATATATATACTATATACATCACCGATCTCTATGATTTTTTCACACAACAATATATGCTATATGCGTAAGCACCTGGGGAAATCTGAAGCTTATAGTTGTTAAAATGGGGTAGATATTGCGAAAAGTTTCTTATCTGAACAATCGGTTGTATGAGATATATACTATATATACAACCGATCACTATGACTTTTTCAGACAACTATATATTCTATATACGTAAACATTTGGTGAAATTTGAAGCTTCTAACTGTTAAAATGGAGCTGGAATTGCGAAAAAATATATATATACTATATATATATACAATATATACCACCATATATATACTATATATAACGCAGATCTCTATGATTTTTTCAGACAACAATATATGCTGTATACGTAAGCATTCATTGACATTTTAAGCCTCTAGCTCTTAAAATGGGGCAGTAATTATGAAAAGTTTCTTATCTGAACAATCTGTTGTGGGGGATATATACTATATTGTAGGGGACCTAGTCTACTGAATCAGGATTGAGTCAAGTGTTACCCTAATTCTCCTATGTAGGACCTAGTCCAAGATGAAGTGTGGATTTGAGTATTATCTTAGCTCTCCAGCCGCATTTGTCCGAGCATTAAAATGAACGCTTTGATTCCTGATTTAAGACAACCACCAGGTTTAAGCTGTAGTCAAGAATAATTTATTTTGGCTCATGTTGTTGTTGTTGTAGCAGTGCTTCGCCCCACCTAACAGCCGCGATCGATCACAAATTGTCATCAATATCCTCTAACGGGAGTCCAAGGGGTGGAACATAATGAAAGGGGTGTTAGGGGCGTTGGTTCCACATTACAATTAAAGAGATGGTTGGTGTCATGTGGGGACACATTGCAAGCGGGGCATACATTTTGTATATCGGGGTTGATTCTGGTTAGGTAAGAGTTTAACCTGTTACAGTATCCAGAACGAAGTTGAGCAAGAGTAACACGCGTTTCCCTGGGGAGTATGCGTTCCTCTTCCACAAGTTTTGGGTACTTTACTTTGAGTACTGGGTTCACCGGGCAATTCCCGGCATAAAGGTCCGACGCCTCTTTGTGGAGTTCACCAAGGACCTGCTTGTGTTTTTTTGCTGCATACGGCTGGGTTCTCAGGTGCCGTATTTCCTCAAAATGCTTACTGAGATGACTCCTTAAGCTCCTAGGCGGTGTTGGCTCATCAATCAGATGTCTGTTTGGATGCCCAGGTGTCTGGGTATTCAACAGGAACTCTTTGGTTAGCATTTCATTTCTCTCCCTGATGGGGAGTATTCTCGCCTCATTATATAGATGGTGTTCTGGGGACATAAGAAGACAGCCCGTGGCGATTCTGAGAGCAGTATTTGGGCAGGCCTGTAGCTTCTTCCAGTGGGTAATTTTTAGGCTTGGCGACCATATGGGTGACGCGTAGCACGTAAACGGCTGGCCAATTGCTTTGTATGTAGTAATGAGCGTTTCTTTATCTTTTCCCCAGGTACTGCCAGCAAGGGATTTGAGGATTTTATTACGGTTCTGGATTTTCGAAACAATTGCGGCTGCGTGCTCACCAAAATATAGATCCTGATCAAACGTCAAACCTAAGATTTTGGGGTGTAGGGCAGTCGTTAGCGTAGTGCCATCGACGTGGATGTTCAAAATGGTCAACATTTGGGACGTCCATGTTGTAAATAAGGTCGCGGAAGATTTAGTCGGTGATAATGCCAGATTTCGCGAGGCGAAAAAACTGGAGAGATCAGGGAGGTAGCCGTTTGTTCTGTTGCAGAGCTCATCGATCTGTGGGCCTGGGCCTGTGGCCATTATTGTGCAGTCATCGGCGTCTGAAACGATAGTGACTCCTTCTGGTAGTGAAGGTAGCTTAGATATGTAGAAATTAAACAAAAGTGGGGATAGGACACCACCCTGTGGCACCCCTTGTTTAATTCTTCTTGGTTTTGATGTTTCGTTTCTAAATTGCACCGATGCCTGCCGACAACCCAGATAATTTGCGGTCCACCTTTTAAGACATGGGGGAAGGGTAGAACCTTCCAGGTCTTGCAGTAACGTGCCATGGTTGAATGTATCAAAAGCTTTTGATAGGTCTAGCGCTACGAGTACTGTTATATGGTGGTGGTTTTGATTTAAACCGCAATTTATCTGGGTGCTGATGCATTTAGCGCGGTGGTGGTGCTATGGAGTTTTCTGAAGCCATGCTGATGACAGGCTAGCTGCAAATTTGCTTGGAAGTAGGGGAGCAAAATGGCTTCAAGCGTCTTTGCTACTGGCGATAGGAGAGATATCGGACTTTACGACTCTCCTATGTTAGCTGGTTTCACAGGCTTTAGTAGCGGGACCACCTTGGCCATTTTCCCTTTTTCGGGTATGACAAAGGTGGAAAGAGACAGGTTGAAGACATGCGCTAAGTATTTGAAACCCTCTTTCCCTAGGCTTTTAAGCATCGGCATGGCTATGCCATCTGGGCCCACTGCTTTGGATGGTTTGGCGTGACAAATGGCATCTTCAACCTCTCCGGCGGTGATGGTAATTAGTGACGCGCTGAATTTATTTTTATGTGCGTGTCTGTTGGCCCTCCATCTATCTTTGTCAACCATAGAATGCATTACGTATTGACGGTAGAAAGCGCTCGCGTAGACGCTAAGGTGTAGACTATGGGACGCCCTTGGACGTGAACAGCAAGGAGCCACAAAAGATTTATAAAAGTTACGTGGACTTCGGGTTTTGGGATCAAGCCCAGAACAACCTGTCCGATGCAACCATCCCTTACACGAGACACACTGAACAGAGTATGACCGTCCTAAAAAGATTCTTTTCCGGCAGATGCAGCAAAACCATTTCTCAGGACCTGGGTCAGGAGACGTACCCGGATTGGATTCGATACCTTCCCGGAGCAAGAGAATATGGAGCAGTCCCGCTGCAAGGAGCTGCTGGTAGGATGACAATTTGTGGGAGGGACGCAACAGATTAAATGGGGTTAAACTGAAATGACAGTCCTTGGTCGGGAAAAATCTGGAGTCGCTCCGGTTCATAGAACAGGCTGCCTTGGGAAACGCCAGCTTTTATATGTTCACAGTGAAGTTCTTAATTCTACTCATGCATACAAAATTGCTTAATTGCTAAATTGAACTTTGGGGAGTATTTCTCATATTCGATTTCCGCTTGAAATACATACAAATGCTTAATTGCTAATTGTTTCTGAAATAGGTGTGCCACTTGTAATGCGATCATACATTGCTAAGGTATGCAATGCGATCACACATTGTTAAGCTATGTGTCACAGGTGGCTCATAAGTAAAGCTATGCAATCGAGACATCAAACCTGCTGACTCAGCAATATGTATCGCGTGCATTAGTGTATTCAGGCACACTACAATATATACACCGACCTCATCCATTTTTTCAGACAACAATATGTGTAATATACGAAAGCATATGGTGATGTTTGAAGCTTTAATCTCATAAATTGAGGAAGATATGACAAAAATCTTCTTTTTCTGAAAAATCGGTTGTATGGAGGATATATGCTATAGTGGTCCGATCCGGCCGGTTCTGACAAATGTCTAATCGGACACCTAAATACACCCGCTCACCAAATTTTATCAAGATATCTCAAAAATTGAAGGACTAGTTTGCATACAAATAGATAGAGGGACAGACGGACATGGCTAAATCAACTCAGCTCTTCATCCTGATTATTTCGGTATACTTAATGGTGGGTGGTCCATCTATTTTCCTATAAGGATTTACAATTTTGAGATTCGTTCCAAAGTTAATATACCATTTCATTTTCATGAAAGGTATAAAAAGGTATCGGCCTATTGATAAATCATTCAAGGTTCGAATCGAGCTCAAGGCCAGAACAATAATTTTTTTCTAATGATAATTATTGTTATTTTTTTAATTTTTCTAAATTAGAAAAATTGTATTTTGTTTTTGGAATAGTAAGTAGAAAATTTTTCAGACAAACTGCCATAGCTGCGCATATAGATCCATTTCGAAGGGTGCTAAGCCTTCATCATCAGTACGCTTTTGGCATGCTGCGCTAACCATTTAGCTATACAGCGGTGGTTTGTTTGACTGGCAAATTTGCTACTTCTATTCCTTTTTACCAAATATTTTATTCAGTGTTGCGCCATCTGGTGCAAATCACTGATAATGCTGGATTTTTTGTTTATTGTCAATTACTTTGTTTGACATTCCCAAGTGCTCATGGTTTATTAACAATTGTTTTTGTTTTTATCGGCCTATTGATAAATCATTCAAGGTTCGAATCGAGCTCAAGGCCAGAACAATAATTTTTTTCTAATGATAATTATTGTTATTTTTTAATTTTTCTAAATTAGAAAAATTGTATTTTGTTTTTGGAATATTAAGTAGAAAATTTTTCAGACAACCTGCCATATCTGCGCAGATAGATCCATTTCGAAGGGTGCTAAACCTTCATCATTAGTACGCTTTAGGCATGCTGCGCTTACCATTTAGCTATACAGCGGTGGTTTGTTTGACTGGCAAATTTGCTACTTCTATTCCTTTTTACCAACTATATTTATTCAGTGTTGCGCCATCTGGTGCAAATCACTGATAATGCTGGATTTTTTGTTTATTGTCAATTACTTTGTTTGACATTCCCAAGTGCTCATGGTTCATTAACAATTGTTTTTGTTTTTATCGGCCTATTGATAAATCATTCAAGGTTCGAATCGAGCTCAAGGCCAGAACAATAATTTTTTTCTAATGATAATTATTGTTATTTTTTAATGTTTCTAAATTAGAAAAATTGTATTTTGTTTTTGGAATAGTAAGTAGAAAATTTTTCAAACAACCTGCCATAGCTGCGCAGATAGATCCATTTCGAAGCGTGCTAAGCCTTCATCATCAGTACGCTTTAGGCATGCTGCGCTAACCATTTAGCTATACAGCGGTGGTTTGTTTGACTGGCAAATTTGCTACTTCCATTCCTTTTTACCAACTATATTTTTTCAGTGTTGCGCCATCTGGTGCAAATCACTGATAATGCTGGATTTTTTGTTTATTGTCAATTACTTTGTTTGACATTCCCAAGTGCTCATGGTTCATTAACAATTGTTTTTGTTTTTATCGGCCTATTGATAAATCATTCAAGGTTCGAATCGAGCTCAAGGCCAGAACAATAATTTTTTTCTAATGATAATTATTGTTATTTTTTAATCTTTCTAAAGTAGAAAAATTGTATTTTGTTTTTGGAATAGTAAGTAGAAAACCTGCCATAGCTGCGTAGATAGAAACAAAATACAACTTTTCTAATTTAGAAAAATTAAAAAATAACAATAATTATCATTAGAAAAAAATTATTGTTCTGGCCTGGAGCTCGATTCGAACCTTGAATGATTTATCAATAGGCCGATAAAAACAAAAACAATTGTTAATGAACCATGAGCACTTGGGAATGTCAAACAAAGTAATTGACAATAAACAAAAAATCCAGCATTATCAGTGATTTGCACCAGATGGCGCAACACTGAATAAATATAGTTGGTAAAAAGGAATGGAAGTAGCAAATTTGCCAGTCAAACAAACCACCGCTGTATAGCTAAATGGTTAGCGCAGCATGCCTAAAGCGTACTGATGATGAAGGCTTAGCACCCTTCGAAATGGATCTATCTGCGCAGCTATGGCAGGTTGTCTGAAAAATTTTCTACTTACTATTCCAAAAACAAAATACAATTTTTCTAATTTAGAAACATTAAAAAATAACAATAATTATCATTAGAAAAAAATTATTGTTCTGGCCTTGAGCTCGATTCGAACCTTGAATGATTTATCAATAGGCCGATAAAAACAAAAACAATTGTTAATGAACCATGAGCACTTGGGAATCTCAAACAAAGTAATTGACAATAAACAAAAAATCCAGCATTATCAGTGATTTGCACCAGATGGCGCAACACTGAATAAATATAGTTGGTAAAAAGGAATAGAAGTAGCAAATTTGCCAGTCAAACAAACCACCGCTGTATAGCTAAATGGTTAGCGCAGCATGCCTAAAGCGTACTGATGATGAAGGCTTAGCACTCTTCGAAATGGATCTATCTGCGCAGCTATGGCAGGTTGTCTGAAAAATTTTCTACTTACTATTCCAAAAAATAAATACAATTTTTCTAATTTAGAAAAATTAAAAATTAACAATAATTATCATTAGAAAAAAATTATTGTTCTGGCCTTGTGCTCGATTCGAACCTTGAATGATTTATCAATAGGCCGATAAAAACAAAAACAATTGTTAATGAACCATGAGCACTTGGGAATGTCAAACAAAGTAATTGACAATAAACAAAAAATCCAGCATTATCAGTGATTTGCACCAGATGGCGCAACACTGAATAAATATAGTTGGTAAAAAGGAATAGAAGTAGCAAATTTGCCAGTCAAACAAACCACCGCTGTATAGCTAAATGGTTAGCGCAGCATGCCTAAAGCGTACTGATGATGAAGGCTTAGCATCCTTCGAAATGGATCTATATGCGCAGCTATGGCAGGTTGTCTGAAAAATTTTCTACTTACTATTCCAAAAACAAAATACAATTTTTCTAATTTAGAAAAATTAAAAAATAACAATAATTATCATTAGAAAAAAATTATTGTTCTGGCCTTGAACTCGATTCGAACCATGAATAAAATTATATTGGAAAAGTAAAAAAAAGGCAAAAATATATAAGTTTGGCGAAACGAATAAAATTTAGCAAATGAGCTAATGAAACAAATTTTTAAATCCAGGTGACGTAAATGGAAAAATAAGAGTGTTGCAAAAAAAAGTTTAATTCAGGAAAATAAGAAAATCAAGATTTATGTAAAACAAAAGTTTCGGAAAAGAAAGCAACGGCAAAAAGATACAAGATTATGCGAAAGGATCAATAGAGTACAATAAAGCAAATTAATAAAAAAATTACAAACTAAAAATTCATGGGCAAATGGTGACAAAAAAATATTAAGTATGTAAAAGAAGAATGTAGAAACTTTAAAATAACAAACAGTTCAGAATAAAAAAAAATCATAAATTAGGAATTACAAAAAAAATATCAATGTAGTGCTTAATCTAAAAGAAGGGAGAGAAATTAAAGTTTGAAATTAATGTTAATGTTTTTCTGTCTCTGCGGTGTAGTATTTCTTCCTGGTTGTTGGTGTGATGTCGATATTATTGCGGCGAGTGCGTAATGGTGATGAGAATTCTCTCTACCCGATCTGCCTTTTCTCGCTGTTTTACGCGGAAATCCGCACCAGCGACTGGCTCGTATAATGTGATGTGATTGACGTGATAGGGTGAGACGTGATATGATTTGGTGTGATGTGACATGATGTGGTATCAGACGATGGATGAAGAAAGTGATGTGCCGCGTGTATTACCGAGTACGTGGACTATGCGTTCGGTGGTAATGATGGTGGTTCTTACAGAGTTTATGATGTTTGGTGCGTAGGATATTGTGTGGTGTTACCTGTGTTTATGGTGTCGAATGGTAAATTTTGTTGTGGTTGTTGTGCGTGGCTGGTGTGTTTATGGTGAATGTGATTTGTTGTATTTCGCTGGTGTGATTGCGATGGGCTGGTGTGGTTATATTAAGCGGTGTGGTTGGTCCTGGGTGTATGATATTTTGCGCTGTTGATGCGTATTTGTCTTTGGGTGTTTGGTCGTGAGTGCTGGTGGATGATATTTTGCGCTGCTGATGTGTCTTAGTGTTTAGGCGGATAGTTGTGAATGCGGGTGAATTTTTTGTGGTGCTGGTGTTTATCTGGGTTTAGGTGGCTGCCGTGGCTGTGTGTGAAGGTGACTGTGTGTATGATCTTGGTGTTGTTTGCGTTTTGATGGATCCTTTTACTTGGAGTCTGGTTGTGGCGTTTTATACGATGGAATGTATGTTGACTTGGTATTCGGTGCAGTGTGCTTTAGTTTTAGGTTGGTGTGCTTGTGGCTCAGTGTGGTGATCTTAAGTGTTAGGGTGTGCTAGCCGGTCTGGTGGTGATAATTGGCTACGGTTACTCGCAGCGGCAGTGCTGGTGAATCTCCAGGCGAATGGTGTCGACGTTCCTGAAGCGAAACCCATAAAACAAAATATATAAGCCGGGTGTAATTTATTTGGTTGAAAGCAATTTAGTCCCGTTTTCTCAAGTAACTTCCAAGGTTTTCCAGCAGACAAAATTTCCATTTAAGGGAAGAAAAAAATTAAAATTCAGCTGAGAAAACGGAACTAAATTTGTTCTCGGATTTAGTCACTTAAGGTAGGATGGTTTCACTTACCGGTGTTATTGTTGGTGACTCCGTTGGGGGTTAACTGTTGTCATCCGCTAGGTTGCGGCACCTTTTGTTCATTATGCCGATCTTTAAGGGAAACGGTAACTTTGCACTTAAACTTTTAACAACTTTTTTTCACTGCACTCGCGGCTTAAAGCATACGCAAATCACTTTCACTTTAGACTTTTGAAAGAAAAAGATGGAATGGTGGCCCTTTTATAGGCAATCTTTTTTCCACTGCCACTACCGTTTTGCGTTGACTGTGAAACCATTGTTCTTCTTGTTCAAAGTCACTTTAAATCCTGGTAGGCTATGAACATGTCGCGTGGAATCCTAGGTAAGATACCCACACACACAGACACGTGATATAGAAGCGATTTGCTATTTGTTGGCATGCTTACTTGCAGAAATAGCTTTGAGTAGTCATACAAATACAGGGGCGTAGTTTATACAAAGGCTGTCGTTACATACTAGTATAGATAATTTATTAAATTTTAACAATAATAATAATATTAATTATAATTATCACAACAATTATTATAATTATGGCATCTATTTTATCAAAAAAACCCCTAAGAGATCGAGAAAAATGTTCACCATTCGAATGCGGATTTGATCCTAAGTCATCACCACGATTACCTTTCTCTCTACGATTATTTTTAATTACCTTTATTTTTTTAATTTTTGATGTAGAAATTGCATTAATTTTACCTATAATTATAATTATTAAATTATCCAATATTTTTATATGAATTATTACTTCAATTACATTTATCTTTATTTTAAATACTGGACTTTATCATGAATGAAATCAAGGAATATTAAATTGATCAAAGTAATTATATAATAAAATAGGGTTGTAGTTAAAAATAACATTTGATTTGCATTCAAAAAGTGTTGATCTTCAATCTAACTTGAATAATGAAGCAATTTTATTGCATTTAGTTTCGACCTAACCTAAGTTAACATTTATACCCTTATTCATAATATTAATTGAAGCCAAAAAGAGGACTATCATTGTTAATGATAAAAATGAGATTACAAACGCCAACTAAAGAAGTAAGGTGATCAAGAAAAAGCTGATAACTTTTATCTTTTAATGGTTTAATTCCATTTATACTTCTATAATTTATATAGTTTAATAAAAACATTACATTTTCATTGTAAAATTAAAAAAAAAAAAATATATATATATATATTAATATATGTATATGTATTTATGTAGTGAATAAATTATAGTAATAATGATAAAATTGATACAATTTTTTTTAATTTTACAATGAAAATTTAATGTTTTTATTGAACTATATAAATTCTAGAAGTATAAATGGAATTAAACCATTAAAAGATAAAAGTTATCAGCTTTTTCTTGATCATCTTACTTCTTTAATTGGAGTTTATTATCTCATTTTTATCATTAACAATGATATGTATATATATATATATAATAAATGTATATATATATAAATGTATTTGTTCTAAAATTTTTTAATTACCCTAGCAACTTCAATGTTATACTCTAAATTTGAGCTATTTGAATAAAATATTAATAATACAATTACAATACAATTATTAATATAATAATTCATAAAATAAATAATACTAAATATATTTTTAAATTATTATTATGAAAAACAAAAAGTAATTCAGAATATTTAATTAAATTATTGTATAAATTTTGACTACCTAAAAACTCAGATCAACCTTGATCAAAAGATTTACAAACTATATCTCCTAATACTAAAGGATAACTAATTAATCCATAAGTAGAAATATAAGGTATAAATCATATAGAACCAAAATAATTAATAATTAAATAATTATTTAAAGATTTATTAAAATAAAATAAAGAAACATTAGAAATTAAATAACCTAATATCCCCCCTAAAATACAAATAAATAATGTTATAAATCTTAATATATAAAAATCACGTATCACTATGTTTGTTCCCGATGGACTCCTAAACTACTGAACCGATTTTGAATTTGTTTTGCACCCCGTATGTAGGGCATTAGCCCCTGGCCCAGGGTTTCTGAGGGGGGCCGCGATTTAGAGGTACTATGACTATTTTTTTAATTCAGGAGAGTCTTTAATTGTTCCATTTGCAATTTTTAAGCCGAATTTCAAAAGCAACGAAAATCTGCATTTCGTCTTATTATAGTGAAGTGTGAAAAATTAAAATGTATATATATAAAAAGAAAGGCTAAAATGTGTGTTAGTTGGTCGCTAGTGTTTGAAGAGATGCGTCGGTCGATTTTATTCAAACTTTCACACAAGTTGCGTAAACCTCAAGCGGTGGTTACTACATAGGTTTGGTTGGGATCGACGTACAGGGTCTCGAGATATAGGCCGAAACGTAAACCCTAGTACCCCTAGAATGTGTTTATAGAATATGGATAACAAATGAAAGCTGTTGATGAGTGCTTTAGTAGAGGGTAATTTTCATACCCCTGGGTTGCTAGGGTCTCGATATATAGGCCAAAACGTGGGCCAGTGAATGCCTAGACAGTGTTTATACAATATGGATATCAAATAAAAGCTGTTGATAAGTGCTTTAGTACAGAGTAATATATTATCCAGACACGGACTGGGACTGGGATTAGGACTAGGACTGGGACTGAGACTCGGAGTGGGACTGGGACTGGGATAAAATACATACTACCATCTGGGACAGGCAATAAGGGATGCAGAAGAATGAGAAGAAATTGAGAGAAAGGAAATGGAGAAGGAGATTGAGAAAGAGATAGAATGAGAGGAAGATGGAGATAGATGAAAAAGACGGAGGGAGGAGTGAATAAAAGGATTAGGAAAAAGTGAAGAGGGGGGAGGGCACAGTCAGACGGAAAAAGCTTATTAAAATGTATGCAGATAGGCCAAATTTAGGGCAGAACAAAGTCTGTCGGGTCTTCTAGTTGTATATAAAAAGGTAAACAAATTATATAAGGAGTAGCAAATAATAATCATCTTAATATTCTACCTCCTAAAATTCTTATAATTACTAATCCTATTATACCTCGAAGCATAATTCATCCTTTATCATTTAATATAGTTAAAGAACCACAATTTAACTCACCAATCATTGAATAATAAATTAAACGAAATGAATAATATACAGTTAAAGCAGTTAAAAAAAATACAAAAAATATCTAAAAAAATTAATATAATTTATAGAAACCATTTCTAAAATTATATCCTTAGAATAAAATCCAGCTAAAAAAGGTATTCCACATAAAGCTAAATTTGCAATATTAAAACAAGTTGAAGTAAAAGGCATAAAACTTCTTAACCCTCCTATTAAACGAATATCCTGAGAGTTATTCATATTATGAATAAAGCACCTGCACATATAAAAAAATTAAATTTCTTTAAATAAAGCATGAGTTAATAAATGAAAAAAGCCAATTTTATAAAACCTATTCACAAAACACTTATTATTAAACCTAATTGACTTAAAGTTGATAAAGCAATATTTTTTTTTAAATCAAACCCAAAATTAGCACCTAATCCAGCTTTAAATATAGTTAATCCAGATAATAATAATAAAATACATCTTAATAAAGAACCCTATAATAAAATATTAAAACGAATTAATAAATATACTCCAGCAGTTACAAGAGTTGAAGAATGTAATAAAGCAGAAACACGAGTTGGAGCAGCTATTGCTGCAGGTAATCAAGAAGAAAAAGGAATTTTAGCTCTTTTAGTTATAGCGGCCTCCGTGGTGTGATGGTAGCGTGCTCCGCTTATCACACCGTATGCCCTGGGTTCAACTCCCGGGCAAAGCAACATCAAAATTTTAGAAATAAGATTTTTCAATTAGAAGAAAATTTTTCTAAGCGGGGTCGCCCCTCGGCAGTGTCTGGCAATCGCTCCCATTGTATTTCTGCCATGAAAAGCTCTCAGTGAAAACTCATCTGCTTTGCAGATGCCGTTCGGAGTCGGCATAAAACATGTAGGTCCCGTCCGGCCAATTTGTAGGGAAAAATCAAGAGGAGCACGACGCAAATTGGAAGAGAAGCTCGGCCTTAGATCTCTTCGGAGGTTATCGCGCCTTACATTTATTTTTATTTTAGTTATAGCTGCTAATATAATTAATAAGATTACAATATTTATCTCATAATAATTTTTTATAAATTCTAAATAAAAAATAAATCTTCAACTTCCATAATTTAATATTCAAGAAATAGCTAATAAGAAAGCACCATCACCAATACGATTTGATAATACTGTTAATATTCCAGCA
Source organism: Eurosta solidaginis (assembly GCF_040869045.1). Taxonomy (NCBI): domain Eukaryota; kingdom Metazoa; phylum Arthropoda; class Insecta; order Diptera; family Tephritidae; genus Eurosta; species Eurosta solidaginis. The sequence continues at coordinate 31,299,480 of NC_090324.1, read as the reverse complement.
TTATAAGATTTCAAATTTTGAAAATAAATTACTAAACAACAAGAAACGAATCCCAATCCACCTCAACCTAATAAAATTCTAATTAAATTATGAGAAATAAACAATAACATTTTTGATATAACAAACATAAAAACTAATATAATAAAACGATTAATATTTAATTCACTTATTATATATTCTTTCCTATAATAAATTACAAAAAAGAAATTATTATTACAAAAGACATAAATAATAATCTTTTTCAATCAAATAAAAAAGTTATAAAAATTCTAGAAGAATTTAATCTAATAATGTCTCACTCCAAAAAATAAATTAAATATTTTAATTAAATATTTAAACTTATAAAAAAAAATTTTAAATTAATTAATAATAAAAATGCAATATTACAAATAGATAATTTTTTCACAATTTAAAATGATCAAATTTTATCGTTGACGTCACAAATCAATATTTTAATTAAACTATTTAAATTATTTTGAAATCAAATCATATATACATCTCTTTTTAAAATCAATATATTTAATGGAAATCAATGTAAAAGTAATAGAAGATATTCTCGAATTTTACGCACTCTAAAAAAATACAAACCAGAAAAATTTTTTCATACTGAGTATAAGCATATAAATACGAAGTATAACAAAAAAAGGTTATTAATGATAATATAATTATACTTAATCAAGATTATCTAATGATTCTATTTAATAAAGAAATGTCTCCTAATAAATTCAATGATGGAGGCGCAGATATATTACAAACACACAACAAAAATCATCATAAAGTCATTTAAGGTATAAAATTTAATAAACCTATATTAATTAATAATCTACGACTACCTAATCGTTCATAAGTAATATTTGATAAACAAAATAAACCAGATGAACAAAGACCATGAGCAATTATTAATACATAAGCACCGGATAATCCTCAATAATTTAATGTTAAAATACCTCTTAAAACAATTCTTTTATGAGAAACAGAAGAATAAGCAAACTAAACTAATCAAAAATCCTCCAAACTAATCTAATTCTAATAAAATATAATTGTATTTAAATCCACTAAATTGTAAAAATGAAAAAGTTCGTAATAAACCATAACCTCCTAATTTCTACATAATTCCCGCCAAAATTATTGAACCTGAAACAGGAGCCTCTACATGAGCTTTAGGTAATCATAAATGAACTAAAAATATAGGTATTTTTACTAAAAAAGACATAATTAATGATAAATATAATAACACATAATTAAATAAATATTTATATAAGAAATAAAAATTTAAATTTATAAAAGTATTATATAAAAAATACTAATAAGTATAGGTAAAGAAACAATTAAAGTATAAAATTATAAATAAATTCCAGCTTGTAAACGCTCAAGTTGATAACCTCAAGCCAAAATCAAAAATAATGTAGGAATTAATCTACTTTCAAAAAATAAATAAAATAAAAATAAATTTATTGAACTAAAAGTTAAAATTAAAAATATCAATAAAATTAAAATATTTAAATAAATTCCTATAATTATTTAATTTATGAATCATACAACTAGCATTTAATATAAGAACACAAACTCCAAACTCTTAATAAAATTAATCCATTTGAAAGAACATCTATACCTAAAAAATGAGAAATATTTATAAAATAATTAAAACTAAAATTAAATAAAGTTATTATAAATATTATTAAAAATAATATTAATTGAACCATTCAATAAAAAATTTTTTTATAAGAAAAATAGGAAATATTAAAATCAATATAAAAATAAATTTTAACATTATAACAAATAAAAAGATTGAAAATAATCATTACCATAAGTTCGAATTAATGAAACTAAAATATACAGACCTAATATACTTTCACAAACTCTGAAAACTAAAAATAAAATGCTAAAGAATATTCTATAATATATTAAATTTAAATATATAAATAATATAAAAAATAAGCTCAAAACAATATATTCTTATCTCAACAAATTGATAATAAATGCTTACGATTGAAAAGAAAAATTAAAACTCCAATTAAAAATAAAATAAAAGGTAATATTCAATACAAAATTATTAACATTAGTTTAAAGAGTTTAACAAAAACATTGGTCTTCTAAATCAAAAAAAATTTTTTTTTTTTAACTGTGATGACTAGTACCTAGGACCTACCTAATTATTTTCTAGCTTTTAGTATTATTATTACTTCATGTAAGTATTGTTTTCAATAAAACCGTTTAACTAAAAATTTTTTTTTTAATTATTTTATTTTCAAATTTTTAGTCTTTATTTAATTGCCTATTATTTCTCATTCTATTTAGTTCATTTAGTGACCCATTATTACACGGACTCTTTCCTGGCAATTTGTTACAATCTAAGTCCTCAATATATAATCCTTCCAAAGACTTTAATCGACTATGCGCCACGTATGCTCTTCGAACTCCAGAATATTTTGATGTCACTTCTACCGGACTGTATGTAATATTTGTTCCAAATATGAGCCAAATCAGACATCATAGGTCGCTTTCTATTCATGTATGTATTATGTGTTCCAAATATGAAGCAAATCGGACCCCGATTTTTTGAAATATGTCGATCCATGCTCCACCTATCGGATTTTTTCTTATTATTGCATTGTCATCGGGTTCTGAACTATATTCCAAGCTTCAAGCTTGTAGAAAATTGCGTCATTTGGGATATATCAGCCAAAATATATGGCTGCGCTACCATAAGTTATTTCTCGAAAATACGAGATTTAAACGGCAGCTTTTAATGAGTGTTTGGAAGTTTTCAACCAGCATATGAGTGAATGATAAACTTGGAATAGTTTAGCATCAGTTGGGTGTATAGGAGGTTCAACGATGAGCTTTGCGCAGATATGATGGTGCAATGAAGAATAGCTCAGAGTTCGTTGGCTCGGTCATGGATAGAAGAAAAACCGGTCACCACTCATATTTGGTAGGTGAGATCTGAGGACCCCATTGCGGTGAGAGAAAGTTCCCCTTCAATTCTATTTCCTAGTTTTTGTCAGCCCGTGGTCGTAAGTGTTAGTTTTCTAACGAAATTTCAAAAATTATTAGTTTTTGTAAAAGACCTTGAAAGTGTTAGTTTTCGCCAGTTGCGTAACAGTAGGGTGGCAGCAGGATGGCAGGGCTGGCAAAACGCTACGGGCCCCCGACCCAAGAAGGCTCCGGGCCCAGTGGCGTAGTGAGGGGGTCAAGGGGGCATCTTGCCCCGGGCACTCACAGGGAGGCGCCAAATAGTCCGCAAAGCAGAACTTCCTGGATAGTTTGTATTTTTATTTTAACTGATTTCTGGAACAAATTTTCTATACTAAAAAATGCATGCATATATCCAGAACACTTGCGACAGGTTGTGGAATAATTGAAAGCATATATCTTTCTTTCTTATGTTCAACGTTACGATAGGAATTATTAAGAAATGCTTTAACAAAAACTGTCAAACGTGAATCATAAATTCGAGACACTCTCTGTGAAGAAGAAATAGAAAAAGCGAAGTCTCTTTGTGAAAAATGGGATATTGATATAGTGAAACGTGAAAGGAGGCGCTACAAAATCGGCTAGAGATATTGGTCTTACCGCAGCATGTGAAATTTCTCGCGTCATAAAAAGTGTTCTCGATCGTCTCCAACAAAAAATACGTATAAAACTTATACGACTAAATTACCTTAATTTTTTATTTGGATTTCTCTTAGAAGTTGGAAATTTGTTAAACAGGGATAATAACGACGAAATCGAAAGGACTTGGGTGAATTTTATAATACATATTTCGATGGTACAGAACTTTTTATCGAAATGTGTGTCTGCAAAATATTATTTCGCAGTAGAAAAGAAATTGAACCTAAAACTCCGTCAGAATTACTTTCATTTATAATTTCGTATGGAGAAGATGTTTTTTCAAACTTACTATCTCAGTATTACTAATGTATTATAACCATATTATTATTAAATATGTATTTGGGTCTACTTGTAGGTGATATCTTCAGCCCATGATAAAAATAAAAAATATCGGCGGCCGTAATGATTTTTTGATTTTTAAAAAAATTTTAAAATCTCTCTAAAGAACTTTGTGGAAATGTCAAACCAAATGATACAAACATTTTAGTATATTTGACTTTACAAATGCCCGATAAAAAATAAAAAGGATCGAAAATTTGGTATGAATTTTTTTTAGTTCGGTTTTATAGTTTTTTTTTTTTAATTTGTACGATTTAAGCATGCATGGCCATAATTTGCTCATACCAGCATTCAGCTTACTTCCCTGATTAGAGATGTTGCAGGTCTTCGCAGCTGGACGATTCACCTAGTCCACCTGAGGAATATTAATTTGTGGAAATTGAATTTTTCCGACACCTTTTTCCCCACTTTGGCGTTAAGTGCGACATCCCGATTTTGTTTTTATGACATTCAGAGAGCAGCGCACATATACTTTTTCCTTGTTTATCATCGACAGAACTAGGCGGCGTATTCTTTTCCCCGGCCGTCCATGTATGATTGTTACTTTTGTTGTACAAATCCCTCGCCTGGGTTAATAGGCTAGAACACTCAAGAAACTTTAAATAAATTCCTCTAACGGAGTCCAAGGAATCGAGCAGTTTCAATTTGGTTTTAGCAAAAAAAAAGTTGTTATTACAGATTTTTGTTCCACATTACAGACGAATACATGATTTGTGCTATACACCAGGCTGGGGCCATACATAGAGAAGTTGGGGCAGAGTAACGCGCATATCCTTCGGAAGTATGCATTCTTCTTCGGCGATGTGTTCAAAGGTGGGAGCCTGAGTTTGATGGAAATCGCAGACTATGCGTTTGTGTTGCTCTATAACATACTACACCAGATATCATCATAGGGCATATGCAGATGTCTCCTTATCTACCTTGGCGGTGCAACTACATACATCCATCAATTTTCTTTTGGGATTTCTCGGTGTTCAGACGTCTTAAGAAGATATTCCGTGGCAGTACTAAGTGGGAAATTTGGCAGCCCTGCAACTTTCTCTCTTGCAGCGATTTCAGGATTTTTATGTATCTTTTTGCATTGTAGGCAATTTCGGATGCATTTGTATTGAAACAGAGACTGTGTTCGAACGTCACAACCAAAAGTTATTTGGGTTCCACAGTAGTAACGTTGTGCCATCGAAGTGGCTGTCCCGTTGTTGTGTTATGTGCAAGGTCCACGTCGCACAGTGTTCGATCTTCAAATTTGAGACGACAAAACTGGTTTTTTAATATTCCTTTTTTTTTTAATCTGGCTACTCCATTACAAAAAAGCAAGTCAAGATATATCAGAAATAGCCTATGTGCGACTAGTTTTTTGTTTGTACATTTCTAGCGGTATTGCGAATGGGAGGGAAAATAAACAAACAAAAACACATTTAGTGCGAACGCAACTAGTGCAATTTTTAGTAGTCCATAACTATTAACTTAATATATTCTCTGGTTAAACTTTTTATATTTTTGTGTTTTCAGATGACAAACGCAGGGAATGTTTTTGCAAGTGATTCCTAATAAAATTAAATATTCAGCGGTCCTGATCTTTTGACTCCACCAACATCCACCACAGCAATGAACATATTTATAAAGTGCATGTATTTCTTTTTAAAGCTAGAGAAATAAAATTCTACACATACTTGCACTTTTGTGAGAAAATTAAAACTTTATATGAGCCACTCTAAAATATCGCATAAAATTTTGTTTGATATATGGTTATCCAACTTTAAAGAAGGTAGATGCGATAAAATATACTTTATAACTATGAATTTTAGGAGCGGATCAACAACAACTATAGATTTTGATAGATTTAAACTTTTTTCTTCCAGTTTATGTTAAAAATTTGAAAGAAAATGGGCAAAAGCGTATAGAGTAAAACCTCGCTTTTGCATGATAATGATATTTAGAAATATTGCTGTGAAGGAAAGCCAGCCCAGAGGTCGACCTGCAAGAAGTAAAGAAAGAAAAGTTAAGAAACTTCAGAAAACATTGACAGTGTTCAATTACTTTTAGCAGCTGAAATGCAAATGCACTCGTGCTTATGCATGATTGATAGGTATGCACGGCCCTTTCCAATTATAATTCGTCCCAAGTATGTTATTTGTGTGGGGCAAAACCAACAGAAATGAACAATACTTAAATTTTATGAAAAAACCATTAATCCTCAACTTTTAGATTTTGGCTTGTCACCGTTACACTCGTGGATAAGATTTATGGAATATTTGTTGCATATAGCTTATAGCTTGGAAATTAAATCATGGCAAGTTCGGGGATCAGAAAATAAATGCAAGCTACAGCGGAGAAAAACTATTATTCAGGAGAAATTTAAATCGGAAATGGGATTATTAGTAGATATGCCAAAGCAATCATGTGGAAATACAAATGATGGCAATACCGCTAGACGTTTTTTTTAGAAATTCAGAAAAGTCAACAGAAATAACCGGAATAAATTTGGAGCTTTTGCAAAGATTTCATGTGTTACTAGAATGCTTAGCGTCGGGATATGATGCAGAGGCGTTTGATCTTTATGCGTCTGAAATTATGGACCTATATTTAAAACTTTATCCATGGTATTATATGCTAGTTACGGTACATAAAGTACTCTGTCATGACATGATTGTAATTGATCACTGCATACTTCATATTGGCCAATTATCTGAAGAAGCCCAAGAATCGAGAAATAAGAACAATAAACGCTGCAGATTGGAGTTCACACGAAAAAATTCTCTAATCCAAACAAACAACGATTTACTAAAAAGACTTCTAATTTCGTCTGATTCATACATTTCTAACTTAAGGAAATCTCCCAAGACGAAGCATGGAGCCATTACTTCAGATATATTAAAATTTCTTAAAAACCCATTATTAAATATTTAATTTGATGAGAATTAAACTGATTCGTAAAAATTCTGTCTAATAAAAAACTAATTTCATAGTTTATTTTGGTTTTTCATTATATGCACCGATATACATACATTATTGAGGTATGCAAACATTTGCAATGTGTGGTTCTTATGGGAAGTGGCCGTGGCAGTGGATTTATACAATTTTTTGTCATAATTTTATATCCGTTAGTTTTCAAGTTATGATTTTTGTTATCCTAATTTCGAATTTCGTACACTGTGCGTCGTGAAACATATGGCCGTATGTACATTAAATCAGAGTCAAGTCCTGTGATGTGAAAAATTTTAAGAGACATGGGATATAAATGTTTACTTTGCAGCATAGTTGTCTTTTGTTGATTCCAATCTTCATTCGCAGAGCCATGAAGCTGCCGGACAAAACTAAGTTCCTCCCCTATGCCTTTCAACACGCCGGGGAACGAAGCTCCCTCCCTTCAGCAACGAGGGCAAGGTTTCCTATATTTCAGGACGAGGGTGGCAGAGGTATGATGACTTTCCCACTGTTATGATGGCTCTCACACCAAAATGATTACACTCCAATGATTAAGAATTCGGGGGTTCTCATACAAAAGTGTGAGCTTAACGCAAAAATATTTAAAAAATATTTTACGACTTCATCGGTTTATTAATATAAATATATATTATTTTGCCACGGGCGCAAGAAAACCTCACTACGCCACTGCCCGGGCTAAGAGGCTCAAACATAGTTTTTTGCTTTGTATCTGAGCATTTTATTTTAAATGGATATTTTCGTAAGTTCTGCTTAGAATCCAAAGTGAGACAACTAAAGACCATAATACAATTTCAAGTTAATCGTTAAGCATTTCAACCAAACTAAAAAAAACCGTTGGTGATTCATTTTAAGAGGTGTACACGTTACATGTGAGAGAGGTTGTTGATAAGCAAAATTTTTTTGAAACAATTCAAAATGGGATATTTTATCAAGTTTTATATCTAATAAACAAAGTGAGTATTAAACTTCAATAGCATTAAAAACATTAAACCCTACCAGATGGACAGGACGTTATGATGTCGTTTTTGCTTTTGTTGAAGTCCAAAAGCGCTAACGAAAACATTTTGTTAAATTGCAAATTAGATTAATGAAATGAAGCTGCTTCACTCAATAAAAAGATCGAAAACTACAAATTTGTTATGTTATTCGTTTTCCATTACAAGATCCTACTTACTATCGATGCATATTCTAAAGCAATCCAGCCTAAAGCCACCGATCTTTCAAATGCCTTACTACGTTTGAAAATGTCTAGAAGAATTGGAAAGGTATCGGCATGAATTAGAAAATTTAAAAATGGAAGCGAATAGTGTAGCAGAAAATGCTTCATCACCCCTGAAGTTTCTAAAACTCGCCAAAAAATTTAAATTGATAAAAACCTACTTAAGGAACTCTACAGGGCATTTTTTAAGTAATACCAACGTGGCCAAATGGCCACGTAGTAGTCCGCCGTGGCCACGTAGTAATCATAATCTGGCCACAACTAAATTTCGAAAATGCGTGAACAACACCTAACTGAAATAATGTCAGAAATTTTCTCATGATTTCCCCAAAATGTCAAAAAATATATAACTTGCTAATTCTAATGAAGTTTTTTGGTGCTAATCGAAGAAAACTATCAACAAATGAGAATGATAGTTCATCAAATATACTGTCAATGAGGAAGAGAACATAGGTACTCATGACTTCCGTGACATATATAAATTCTACAAATTCTCCACGTGTTCGAGGATTTTTGTCAGCATATAATACAAAATTTTTGGGCAAGTATATAATAAGTTGGATATGGAAAATAACTATTCCTGGGATTACTTGTTTTATTGCAAATGTTTTAGTATAAGTGAGTCACAACCACGGTTGCCACAGCATGTTTTTTTTTGGGCCAAAAATTAACTCAACTTAAAAAAAGGACCAAATTTATTTTTTCTTATTTATTGATACACAAAAAATGTAATTAATAAATTTATATAACAATACCAAAAAAGTGCTTAAATTCACATTGCACGTTAAACAAATTTGAAATATATTTCATCACATATAGGTATATTTTTCAGTCTTATACACATATTTATATTAAAATATTTACTAGTTCAAATTTTTCCATACAAAATACTTATTTTGGTAGGTATCTGCCACAATACTTCGATGTGGTATAATAAAAATGACAATTCGTCTATTAAGAGATATGATTATAAAATCACAAACCGCCATCTTTACGAAAAAACTTCCGAACGAAATCCCTGTCGGAGTACAAGGTTAGATCAGGTTCTCGGTAACGCCTCTCTTTCTTGCGAAGGAACTCCGCTACAGCTGACCTTGGATCATATAAAGCTGTACCTACTCCATTCAGTGCCACAAACATTCTCGAGTTCATGGTCTCATCTGAAGTTGACAGCCGGTGGTTTGATTTAATTTGATTATAATGAGAAAGCACTTTCTCAACAATCATGGAGTGAGGTGAAGTGACCAGTAAAGAGCACAACAGTTTCTGCAAAATCCCACATGTCACTGGTATCGGTCGAAGCAGCTTATGCGACATTTTTGCACCTTCGTCTGAAGTATCGATATCTCTAATTTCTTGGATTGCTGGCCAACAATCGCAAACATTTGATGAAAAGTCGGAAACTTTTTCTTCGCCAAAAATGGTTTCGACCAAGAATCGACCCTCTTGAATCATTTCTGCTGTGGTTTTCGCCATTAGAAATGTAGAAAATCTTTTGATCAGCTCAATTTCTTCAATGCGATACTTTGCGTCTTTTCCTGTCGTTTCAGTAGTTCGAAGGTAGTCGGTAGACATGTAGTGCGGAACTGTGGCTTTGCGTGACTTTCTCCGATATTCGCTGCAGGGCACAATGTTAAAAGTTTCAGTTTAAAGCACTGCAAGGGGGAGAGTTGGAACTAGTACCGTTTTTTAATGCGATAGTTATACACGTTAGTTTTATCTTGAAATTCATCTTTTTCATTCATAAATTTTTAAAGTGGTTATGTTAAAATTTGGATATCAGATTTCAAAAATATTATGTCTTTTATTAAGGAAACATGTTTCCTTCTTCTTTTAATTTTCTGCTTTGGTTGCATTGTCAAGGTGATCTGAATTAAGTGCAAGGTTTAATGGTTCTAGCTGAATATCTTTAAATATCTCGACCCCTGTCCAATCTAGAAAAATAGCTAATCCTAAATATTACAACATAATAAATCCCGAAGTTTTCTTCAAAATTTCAAGTATCTGGGTTATCGGGTACTTCCTTAAAACACGAAAGCAAAATTTCCAAGCTCGGAAGATTTTTTTTTTATTTTTCATGATTCCTGGACTACCTAGCGAAACTTATGCTGATGTTGCATTATCATGATTTCAGAAGTGTTTACTTAGTTTCAATAATCTAGCTCTCCGGGAAGTTACTCAAATAGCGGTCTTGATGTTACACAGTTGCATATTAATTCCTCAGTTAATCTGAATACATTGATCCCCGTCCCATCTAAAAACCCTTTTATCATCAATATGGCAAGCAAAAAGAGTTCAAAGTTTCAGGTCTCTGAGTTATGGGGAAGATCTTTAAAACCCGAAAGCAAAATTTCAATGTGCGGAAGATTTTTTGAATTTTCACGATCCTGAGACAAACTAGTGAACATTTTTTTCCTCATTTTGCACTGTAATGTTCTAAGTTTTAAGAATCTAGCAATACGAGAAATTACTGGAAATAGCGGTCGCAAGATTCCAAATGTTGTAAATTGACTATTTAAATACCTCTGAATATCTCGATCACTGTTCCATCTAGAAATCTCATTTGTTCTAAATATTTCAACATCATAGGGCACAAAGTTCCGATCAAAATGTAAGGTATCTATGTTTCAGGAAGTTCCTAAAACTCGAAAGCAAAATTTTACGATCCCCGGACCACCTAATGAAAATGTGTCCCTCGGCATGCATTGTCATGGTTCTGCATTGTCATGTTCTTAGTTTAAAGAATATAGCTTTACGGGAAGTTGCTTAAACAGCGGTCGCAAGATTCCACATCTTGCAAATGAACTTTTCAATTATTTCCAAATATCTATATCTATAGAAAGCTCTTTTATCCTTAATACTACCTAAAGCCCGAAGGAATGTTCAAAGTTTCAGGACACTGGATTATCGGAAAGTTACTTGAAATTTGAAAGCAAAATTTGCAAGTTCTAAACTTCCCCGATTCCTGTAGCGCTATTCACTAACTTTTTTAACTACATTTGGAGATGTTAAATTAGCTTAACATAAATTTTAACACTTTTTTGATTCACTAACTTTTTGCCAACTCCAAATCCGATAATTTAACGTAGTCGATTTGGCATGTACTATTTTAATGCAGATTTTGTGTAAGCTGTTAAAACATTGTTTACTTTCGTTTGGTTTGTGCAAAATTACATTTTATTTAAAAAAATATGGCTTTCGAGTTTTTTGCCTTTAGTATGTTCCGGAATGCAGTTGCAAGGCACGCAGCAGTAGATCGGCGTTTACTGAGGAACATAGACGATACATTTGACCTAGCTTCCTCCGAGTTTAGGAAGTTGTACCGGGTGAGTCCTGACATTGCCATAGACGTTGCGGAGCGCCTGCAGGAACATTTACGGGGAAAGAGGATCACAGCAATTTCTACAGAGAAGCAGGTAACATTTAGGTGGCACCACGCAACTGCAACCAAAAAAGTTTAAAAAGACGTGTATAAAGAATCCTATTCCTGTCAAGAAATATTTGCAAATAAAGTGTAAATTTTCACTCGTCGTCATGTGGTTATTGCCGTCACACGTATTAAAAATAAATGTAAGGCACGATAACCTCCGAAGAGATCTAAGGCCGAGCTTCTCTTCCAATTTGCGTCGTGCTCCTCTTGATTTTCCCTACAAATTGGCCGGACGGGACCTACATGTTTTATGCCGACTCCGAACGGCATCTGCAAGGCAGATGAGTTTTCACTGAGAGCTTTTCATGGCACAAATATACTCGGAGCGCTTGCCAAACACTGCCGAGGGGCGACCCCGCTTAGAAAATTTGTCTTTTTAATTGAAAAACTTTATTTCTAAAATGTTGATGTTGCTTTACCCGGGGTTCGAACCCAGGGCACACGGCGTGGTAGGCGGAGCACGCTACCATCACACCACGGTGGCCGCACACGTCACACGTATTAGATGTTCCAAAAAGTGCAGAAGTTCTTTGGGTGGTTGTGGGAGTTCTAGGGCGAATTGCAGGAGTTGTAGGACGAATTGCAGGAGTTGTGGGGGTGGTTGCAGCACATCTGTATCGGTCAAAGGCGCCACCGAGATCGGTATATTTCCCGTTTGGACCCGCTGGTTATTTATGTCCTTCACTCGATTGCTCGTGCGATTTTTTAGATCGCGCCAGACCTGTAAAAAAGTATGAACTATTAGGGTGAATTTTATTTTTTTTATTTGAACTCTGGGCATCACATTCACTAAAACATAGTATATCCCAGAGGAAACATATATTATAGGAAAACTAATTTTCTAGATGTCTCGGTCCCTGCATCACCTAACTCAATTTGGTTTTCTACAAGTTGTAGTATAACTACGCCCCAAACTATGTGGTGATTTTTGAGTCCCCAGGTCACCGGGAAGTTAGTTAAAAACGGATTTTCAGATCCCTAAAATTTACCCCCTTTTTTCCTCAGTACTTACCGTAAGCCATTGCTCTGCACTCTTTGAAGCTCCTCCAACGGCGTTGAGCTTGCCCGCTAGCTTGTCCCACTGCTTCTGCTGCTCCAACTTGCCATGCATCCGTTGGAATCTGCCGGACGCTAACCCAGGGACCTCTTCAAGCTGGTCCACCATCATTCTCATCTGCTCTGCTGTTGCTCGACTTCGTTTTGTGGATGATGCAGTTTTTGGTGCCATTCTGAAATATAAAATGAGAAATGAAAGCAGTAAATGATCTAAATATAAAATATATATCAAAAATACTTCCCTTTGCTAAAATAGCTGCATAAAATGATTGGTCCGTACAAAAAATTGATTGTTTTTTTCGATTCCTCTTTGAACTTTTCGTAAATTTTGACATTTCACTACCAGCATTTCCACATCGAAATGATAGTTAACAAGTGTTGTTAAAACCAGGCATGCTTAACCAATGAACCGATATCATTTCGTTACGATAATTAACGTTAAAAAACGAAACAAAGTCATTTCGTTTCGTTTATTAACGTTAAGGACGTCAAATTAACGAAATGATTTTGTTTCGTTTGCTGCCATATCATAACGAAATCAAATCGTTTATGTTGATTATTAATTTCAAACTATGCTGGCAAAGCTGATTGATGGCGGAGTGATTAAAGGTGAAAGCTTTAGCCAAGCTGATTGCAACTTTTCTCATGAATTTTGACAGTACGAACATTTCGCAGAGTATTTTTGACATTACCACCAACGAATTACACAAAAACATTGCATGGAGTTTGTGTGTATCGCTCGCTGTTACCATCTCACGGTTTCACCATGGCTATAGCATTGCCAGCACAATTCAAACATAAAGTATCACGTTTTTGTTAACGTTTTTAACGTTAACGAAAGCTTTTCGCTTCGGTTAAAAACGAGATACAATTTATCTTGATAATTCCTTTATCGATAATAATTCGAAGTGTTTCAACGGAAACGATGGAAATTTTTTGACAAACGTTTAGCTTAACGTTAAGGTGCATCCCTGGTTAAAACTAAGTTAGTGAATCGCATGTGTGATATAACAAACGAATGTATTTATGTTAAAAATCTCGCATGTAGATACGTTAAAAGTTAGTGAATAGCGCTACTGGATCGCTTAGCAAATTTTTTTTGCCTCAGGCCGCATTGTCATCGGGTTCTGAAGTAATGTCTTCTTTTTAAGAATCTAGTTACATGGGAAGTTACTCAAATAGTGGTTACAAATTTTGAAAGTTCGAGGGAAAAAAATACAAGTTAAGACGATTTTTTAATTTTTAAGATAACTGGACCTTCTAGCGAAATTTTTGTCGTCATATTGCATGTCATGGAGTTCTGAAGTGTGTCTTAGTTTCAAGAATCGAGCTCTAGGGGAAGTTACTCAAATAGCGGCCGCAAAATTCCACATGTTGCAAATGGACTTTCTAATTATCTCGATCCCTGTCGCATCTAGAAAACTCTTTTGTCCGGAGTATTACACTGTAATAACGTCCAAAGCTATGTTCAAAGTTGGAAGTCACTGGAATATCCGTAAGTTCATTGAAACTCGAAAGCAAAATGTTAAATCTCGGACGACTTTTTGAATTTTCACGATCTCTAGACCAACTATTGAAAACTTTTTCAATATTCTACATGTTGTAATTGGTGTTTCTAAATTTCTCGGTCACCGTCCCATATAGGAACCTTTTTATACTCAGCTGAGCAGACCTCACAGAGTATATTAATTTTGTTCCTATAACAGTAGTCCTTAACGGCATAAACTAATCGACATAGATACAGACTTCTATATATCAAAATGATCTGGGCGAAAAAAGAAATTTATTTAGCCATGTGCGTCCGTCCGTCCGTCAGTCCATCCGACGGTAAACACGATAAATTGAGTAAATTTTGAGGTATCTTGATGAAATTCGGTACGTAGGTTCCTGGGCACTCATATCAGATTGCTATTTAAAATGAACGAAATCGGACTATAACTACGCCCACTTTTTCGATATCGAAAATTTTGTAAAACCGAAAAAGTGCGATAATTCATTACCAAAGACGGATAAAGCGCTGAAACTTGGTAGGCGGGTTGGCCTTATGACGCAGAATAGAAAATTAGTAAAATTTTGGACAATGGGCGTGGCAGGAGGCAACATGTAATTTGGCAGTCGTTGAAGATATCATGGTGAAATTTGGCAGGAACGTTACTCCTTTTACTATATGTGTGCTAAATAAAAATTAGCATAATCGGATGACAAACACTCCCACTTAAAAAAAAAAAAATTTTAAGTCAAATTTTAACAAAAAATTGAATATCTTTACAGTATATAAGTAAATTATGTCAACATTCAACTCCAGTAATGATATGGTGCAATAAAAAAAACAAAAATAAAAGAAAATTTCAAAATGGGCGTGGCTCCGCCCTTTTTCATTAAATTTGTCTAGAATACTTTTAACCAATCCTTGTGAAATTTTGTAGGGGCATAGATTCTATAACGATAACTGTTTTCTGTGAAAATGGGCAAAATCGGTTGAAGCCTTGCCCAGTTTTTATACACAGTCGACCGTCTGTCCTTCCGCTCGGCCGTTAACACGATAACTTGAGCAAAATCAATATATCTTTACTAAACTTAGTTCACGTACTTATCTGAACTCAGTTTATCTTGGTATAAAAAATGGCCGAAATCCGACTATGCTTTTTCAATATCGAAAATTACGAAAAATAAAAAAAATGCCATAATTCTATACCAAATACGAAAAAAGGGATGAAATATGGCAATTGAATTGGTTTATTGACGCAAAATATAACTTTTGAAAAAACTTTGTAAAATGGGTGTGTCACCTACCATATTAAGTAAAAGAAAATGAAAAAGTTCTGTAGGGCGAAATCAAAAGCCCTTGGAATCTTGGCAGGAATACTGTTCGTGGTATTACATATATAATCAATTAGCGGTACCCGACAGATGATGTTCTGGGTCACCCTGGTCACATTTTGGTCGATATCTCGAAAACTGCTTCACATATACAACTAAGGGTCACTCCCTTTTAAAACCCTCACTAATACCTTTAATTTGATACCCATATCGTACAAACACATTATAGAGTCACCCCTGGTCCACCTTTATGGCGATATCTCGAAAAGGCTTCCTATAGAACGAAGGTCCACTCCCTTTTAAATAATCATTAGCACCTTTCGTTTGATACCCATATCCTACAACCGCATTCTAGAGTCACCCCTGGTCCACCTTTATGGCGATATCTCGAAAAGACGTCCACCTATAGAACTAAGGCCCACTCCCTTTTTAAAATACCCATTAACACCTTTCATTTTATACCCATATCGTACAAGCACATTCTAGATTCACCACTGGCCCACCTTTATGGCGATATCTAGAAAAGGCGTCCACCTATAGAGCTAAGGCCCACCCCTTTTAAAATACTCACTAACAACTTCCTTTTGATACCCATATCGTACAAACAAATTATAGAAAATTATAAACAAATTCTAGAGTCACCCCTGGCCACCTTTATGGCGATATCTCGAAAAGGCTTCCACCTATAGAACGAAGGCCCACTCCCTTTTAAATAATCATTAACACTTTTCGTTTGATACCCATATCGTACAACCGCATTCTAGAGTCACCCCTGGTCCACCTTTATGGCGATAACTCGAAAAGGCGTCCACCTATTGAACTAAGGCCCACGCCCTTTTAAAATACTCATTAACGCCTTTCATTTGATACCCATATCGTACAAACACATTCTAGAGTCACCCCTGTTCCAACTTTTTGGCGATATCTCGAAAAGGCGTCTACCTATAGAACTAAGGCCCACTCCCTTTTAAAATAATCATTATCACCTTTCATTTGATACCCATATCGTACAAGCCCATTCTAGAGTCACCCCTGGTCCACCTTTATGGCGATATCCCGAAATGGTGTCCACCTATAGAACTATGGCGCACTCCCTTTTAAAATACTCTTTAATACCTTCCATTTGATACCCATGTCATACAAACACATTCCAGGGTTACCCAGGTTCATTTTCCGGTGACATGTCATAATCCCAAGTGGCATATTCCCAAGTAAAAAAATTGGGATTATGACACTCCCCATGCAGTGTCATAATCCCAAGTTTTTTGCTTTTTTTTTAAAAAGTCATAATCCCAAGCTATTATTTTAAAGTTGTAAACAAGAACCGGTCTTTACAGTTAGGAATGTAGATATTTTACTTTGAAGGGAATGAAAGTTCTGAGTCAGTTGAAAAATTTAGTGTGAACGAAGTGGACGCCATAAAATATGTATATATCTCGGGTGCGCGAAAAAATAGTAAGCTTATTTATATCGAGTGTGAGAAACAAATTAATACCTATAAAACGACGTGGAAAACTAAAAAAAAATAACTACAAACGTTACCAGTGTTACCAAAAGGGATGTCATGCCTCTTTAGATATTGACCAATTAACGAATGACTGCATAAAGCGAAAAAGCGTCCATGACCATGATTGTAATCAAGAAGCCCTAGCAAAAAAATTTCAACTGTTGTCGAATCTAAAGAGCAGCGCTTCCCAGCCGACTTTAGATAACAACCGGCTTAGAAATATTTACAATGAAGAAGTGGGAAGGGATGTCGATTCCTCTAATGGCATAACTTATGCAAGTGTTAAAAGGAGTATTTTTCGCATTAAAGCGAAGGCAATGCCACCTGTACCACAAACTCCACAGGAGTTTATATCGCTTTTTGAAGACACAAACAATATAAAGGAATTCGGGATGTGTAAAAGTGTTGAGAAACAAAAGTTTTATCAAACTACGGTGATTGAACTTGATTTTGCGTACACCGTTTTTTACTCAGCGCCTATGGGCGATCTCATTCAAAAGCATTTCACCGAGCGTCATTATTTAATAGACGCTACCTTTGCGGTTGTTCCACGGTGTGGATATAAGCAACTGCGTATTATATACATCGGACATGAAAACCATGTAAGTATTAGCTGCATCTTGAAATAATCAGAAAATTGCTATCATATCATATTTTTGGGGAAAATCCAAACGGACATAAAGCCATAATTTCAAAATGGTCTTAAGTCTCATATAAATTTTAGTCGAATGGGATAAAAAACCCATTTTTGCAGAGAACACCTTTCTGCGTTGGCGGCCTTCGGCGCGCTTATAAATAATAACCCTGGGCTACGCCATGCCAAGTCCGGGTGTGTGGTATAACCGTGGCTACCGCCACGGTGATGTCCTTCTGCGTATTACACCCTCCTGCATATAACAGCATTACAACAAACACATGAAAATGCTCAACTTCTTTTGCAAATATCTCTTGACAGAGGCAAAATTTTTAATGAAATATGGTGACATGCATTCATTAACAAAAATATGGCTTTTTGTCTTATTACGAAAAAAAAAACTTATGGCGTTATGTCCCATTATATTGAGACTTTATAGCATATGCCCTTATGTCTCCATGGGATGGGACTTGACGCCATTAACTTTTGTCCTATGGCTTTAAGACATCCCACCATAAGTGATTCCGCAAAAACTCAACTTTCACCGTTTTAGGTATTTCCTATAATACATGTGTTACTGACAAAAAAGACTCAAAAAGGGTACGAGCATTTATTTGGATTTATCAACAGTAACCTTTTACGTTTGGAACCCACAAGTTACATGACCGATTTTGAGCTGGGCTCCGAAATGGTATTAAAAAAATATTCCCTGATGCTAAGCTAAAGGGTTGCTGTTGTTTTAATTTCAAGCAAGCAGTGCGAAGACGAGCAATCAAGTTGGAAGAGTTGAGCAAAACTCTCAGCAAAAGCAGCGATGCCAAAAGGCTTCTCAATAAATTAATGTCCCTGCCTCTTCTTGATCTGGACAACATTTTGGTTGGGTTTATTTTATGTAAGCAGGAAGCACTAAACAATGAAGCCTTTCAGTATGACCATGGCAACGTTTTTGACAGAATACTGGAGTATTATGAAAGGCAGTGGCTTGGAAAGGTAAATCGTTATAACTTTATGTACCTACATGAAAAGTAATATACGAAATTTCTTTTGGATAACTCCTCGGCAGCTGTCATTGTTTGGAGAAAATGTGCGTACGACCAGTGCCCTTGAAGGCCACAACAGCTATTTGGCGACAAAAATGTCCAAACATGGTAGTGTTTGGGAATTTATCAAATTTATTAGAGATGACGAACTACAAAAATATGCAGAGCTGAAACAAGTATTAGATGGTGCTTTGAACGTGTTCGATAGACCGAGAAAGAAGTATAGAAATAGCCATAATGTAATAGATATACTATGGCAAAAGCTAAACTCCAAAAAAATGAATGTAAATATGTTTTTAACAACCGTCACAAATAAACGGAATGGGATTCTTGACGAAAATTTGGAACTTCCCATATGCAACGACGAAGAAGAGGAAGAAAATGAACCTGAGGACGAGGTCGCAACTGTAGCTAAGGACATTATTTGTGAAGTATGCTTTACTAATAAAAAAGATACTATTATAAAACCATGTAGACATGGTCACAAAAAAAAACCATACTTTAATTTTATGCCCGTTTTGTAGGCAAGTTGTTGAAACAACTGAACAATTCTTTATATAAAGAGTTTACTTTCTTGAATTTAGTTCCTTTTATTTTTTATAAGGAAATTTCTGAAATTCTTTTGCTTATTTGTATTTCTCAAAATAATTAATTAATATAGTTATTTTTGTTATATTTGTTTAATGCCTTTGATCAAAAACTTGAAAATAAAACTGCATAAGGAGTGTCTTAATCCCAAGTAAACAAAATGGGATTATGACACTGCATAGGGAGTGTCATAATCCCAATTTTTTTACTTGGGAATATGCCACTTGGGATTATGACATGGCACCTCATTTTCCTACATGGTGATTTTCTCTTATTTTGTCTCCAAAGCTCTCAGCTGAGTATGTAATGTTCGGTTACACCCGAACTTAACCTTCCTTACTTGTTTATCCTAACATTACAACCTAACAGAGCCCAAAGCTTCGTTCAAAATTTAAGGTTTCAGCGATATGGGGAAATTCCTGAAATCTCGAAGGAAAAATTTCGAATTTCGGAGGATGTTTTTTATTTTTACGATCAAAAATTTGTTTCTGAAGTATGTTCTTAGTTACTCAAATAGCAGTCCTAGCAGTCCCATTATTCAAAATTTTGTAAATGATCTTTCTAAATATCTCGATCACTGACCAACTAGAAAACTTTTTTATACCTAATATTTCAACGTAATAAAGTGCCAACCTATGTTCAAAGTTTCAGATCACTGCAATATCAAGGAGTTCCTTAAAACCGGAAAGCTAAATTTTCAACTTCGGAAGTTTTTTAGAACTTTCCCTGAGCCACCTAGCAAAGCTTTTCTTTTTTTGTGGCATATTGTCAACTGGTTCCAATATTTGTTCCAAGTTTCAACACCCTACCTTTGCGGTAAGTTACTCTTTTGATTGCAAAATTCTTTAATTTCGTATGGAAAATGGCGCAAAAACACCAAACCAAACAATTATAAAGGAAGTAAAAAAAGACTCGTGCTTTCATTTTATCTTTGAGAAAATTATTGAAACGTGTTCCAAGTACGACACTAAAATCAAAAAGCTGCGTTTATGCAATCGTCAGAAGAACTACTCCAATATTGGGCCTTAAGGAATAGAGATTACTACATAATCATATTTAATGTGCCATTTTTCGGCATTTCAAAGTCGCTTCTAAAAGCTCATATCTATTTTCCAAAGCTTTGCCCAATTATTTATCAAGCAAGAATTCGATGAAGGGAAATGCACTGAATTCTAGAACTTTTATGAAAAATTACTGTATTGTTCCGAAAGTAATTTCGTATCTGAAGTCAAGATGCGGAGGCAACGAATTTGATATCGAAGCGTATCGAAGTAATTTTCGCTTTTTTTCAGGTATTAAACGACATTCCGTACGAAAGCTATTTATGTCTGACGGAAAGTAGCACTTTCGTTTTATGGCTGACGAAAACTAGCAATATCACTGCAAAGCTGACGAAATGTAGCAATGTCGTGTAACGACTGACGAAAGCTAACAATGCTTGGCAAGGACGTAAACCTTATTATTATTCGATGGGTGCTGTCCATGTTGAATAGTAGAAAAATCCATTTGGAACTGAGATGGACAACTGAATCAATTGCGGCCATAAGAGGATGTCCAGAAGGAGGTGTGCTCTGCCCTCTCCTGTGGACCCTGGTCATAGATGACCTCCTTCTGTTAATGAAAACCAAAAGATTTTACAAAAGGGTATATAGATGACCTAGTTATCTGCATCACAGCGATGCAAGAAGAAGCAATATCAGATCACGTGCAACAAGCCCTTCGCATCATAGAGAGGTGGTGCGATACCAAAGGACTGTCTATCAATCGTAACAAAACTGTCCTAGTGCCTTCACCCTGATAAGGAAAGCATCCATCCCAGGACCATCTCTTGGAGGAAATAAAATACAATTCCCAATGGACACAAAATACCTAGGGGTCAC
Organism: Eurosta solidaginis; assembly: GCF_040869045.1. Classification (NCBI taxonomy): domain Eukaryota; kingdom Metazoa; phylum Arthropoda; class Insecta; order Diptera; family Tephritidae; genus Eurosta; species Eurosta solidaginis. Next base: position 31,278,403 of record NC_090324.1, on the reverse strand, counting down.
ACGGGATAGAAACCTCACGTGGAATGCTCATTTGGATGCTATCCTAAACAAAGCAACAAAATGGTATACTGGACATTTAATACTGTTGTAAAGCCAATAGTCACATATGCTTCCCTAGTTTGGTGGCAGAAGGCCACCCAAAGAACGGCACCAGCAAAACAAAGCAACCTACATCGACTAGTTTGCATTGGCAGAACGTCCCCTGCTGATGCACTTAGTGCTTTAGTGGGAGCACCTCACTTCCCTATTCTGATAAAGAAAGAGGCAACACTGGGCGCAGTAAGACTTCAAAATATTTCGAAGTTGAATCCAAGAAACATTATAGGGTATATGAAAGTTATAAAAAAATTCATGGGAAATCCCACATTACAACTGCTTGACGTAATGTCCCCTAAGCTCAGAATATCACAGAACTTTGAAGTGTCCATTGTGGACAGAACCCACTGAGAAACAGGGAATCCTTATAATGACCCTGATTCAGAGGTCTGATTCACGGATGGATCGAAATTCGATGACGAAAGAACGGGAGCTTACATCTATGGTTCGAACTCCAAGATTGGGATGCTACCCCACCATATTTCAAAAAATACAAAATTAAGCTGAAGGGTCATGCACAATAGATCTACACAAAGGTCGCAATGCTTCCAGGCCTAATAATAATAATAACTAAATACATCGACTTATCATAGGAATCTTAGTGTCTGATGAAAAACACTTTCTGGATGGCGAAAGCTAACACTCAAACTGAATTTTTGTATTTTTACAAAATGTTCGGTAATAATATAGGTTCAGATTTTCTGTAGATATTGATGATGTGCGTTAAAAGAAACATTGCGTCCGTAATTGAAATAAAATAATTTAAAAAAAAATTTAAGTTAAACGGTTTTATTGAAAACAATACTTACATTAAGTAATAATAATACTAAAAGCTAGAAAATAATTAGGTAGGTCCTAGGTACTAGTCATCACACTTCTCATCAATCTATGGCGTTGATCAGAAAATTAAATAAAAGCTTTGGGTGCGTGTCAATAAAACCGTTTAACTTAAAATTTTCTTTTTATTATTTTATTTTCAAGTTTTTAGTCTTTATTTAATTGCCTATTATTTCTCATTCTATTTAGTTCATTTAGGACTGATTATTACAAGGCCTCTTTCCTGACAATTTGTTACAATATAAGTCCTCAATACATAATCCTTCCCAAGACTTTACACGACTCGGCGCCACGTATGCTTGTCCCTCCTCGAACTCCAAAGTAGTTTGATGTCAGTTCTACCGGACTGTATGTAATATTTGTTCCAAATATGAGCCAGATCGGACCCCAAGTACGAATATTTTTAATATATCGATCCTTGCCGCACCTATCGGGATTTTTTTTTTCATAAAGCGATTTCTATTTCTGTATGTAATATGTGTACCAAACATGAGCCAAATCGGACTACAAATACGATGTTTTGAAATATTTCGATCCATAAGCCACCTATCGGACTTTTTTTCTTATTATTGCATTGTCATCGGGTTCTGAACTATATTCCAAGTTTCAAGTTTGTAGCTTATCGGGAAGTTACTTAAATTTTGTACTTATTCAGAGCTGTATTGGCCGTTGAGTTTGAATCCAAAAATTAGTAAGTACAAAACAAAGAATTTTCCTTGGAATGAACCAAACATTTTACTTAAATTTTAATTACAAAATTCGTGTCGGCCGGCCGGCCGGTCAAGTATTGGCCGTTGAGTTTGAATCAAAAAATTAGTAAGTACAAAACAAAGAATTTTCCTTGGAATGAACCAAACATTTTACTTAAATTTTAATTAAAAATTCGTGTCGGCCGGCCGGCCGGTCAAGTCAATCTAAATAAAACCGTTTAAAAACAACATATTTTAAGCTAATAATTAAGCGAATAATTAGGTTATTATGTCCATGCACAATGGTAAGGCAGAAGTAAATCACAAATATAATAATCATCAAAAAAACACGAGTCCTATGTTTTTTACCAGTGTCTCTGCCTTAAAAGGGCGCGGGACTCGAGAAACCATGAGGCCAATTTGCGCTGCAGGCGCACAAATGTAGACAAGGGAAAGTCCTGAGATGTGTTTATGCGGTGCAAATAACAAACAAAAGGTGTTCAAGAAAATCATAATAACGAGAAAATTGCATCATTTGGGATATATCAGCCAAAACTTGGGCCTGCGCAAACATAGGTTGCTTCTCGAAAATACGAGATTTAAGGACGCCGGGGCTTCGTCTACGTCTACCTCTGCCTCGATTCGCGTGACAGTTTCTGATGATAATTTCGCATCTACTTCGACTGAAATTCCTGCAACCCGCCCCACTGATCAGATATTAGAACAAAATAATCAAGAAAAAACTGCTCCTAGTGCTCTTTTCGTAGTCTCTCCTAATAAATCGATATTTATATCGCGTTTCTCTAGCGATACTTCAGTCGAGGACGTGAAGCAGTACATAACGTCTCTGTTGAAGCCCAGTGAGCTAAATGTTCGGAAATTCAAATTTAGAGAAGAAAGAAGTATATAATCTTTTAAAATGTATGTCTTTTGGGAAAGTTTTGTAACGATTTTAGATAAATCGTTTTGGCCGAATGGCGCACTCATTCGGGAATTTGTTCGGGAAGAACCTCGGAAAAATGTACGAATTCCTCAAAGTTCTGCTGTAGCTTCAAAAAACTAGTTTGTGATTTTAGCACTACCTTGTACTATCAAAATGTAAGAGGATTAAACACAAAACTTACTGATCTGTTCCTTAAGAGCCACGACCTCACCTACAAGGTGTTGGTTTTCACTGAAACCTGGCTTAAGCCGCACGTGTTTAGCTCTGAAATCTTGAGTAACAGTTTCGAAGTTTTTAGAAATGATCGTCAGAACAAAGTTGGTGGAGGAGTTTTGATTGCTGTTGATGCCAGATTTCCCGCTAATGAAATCCTGATCCCTGAAGCCGATAACATCGAATTTCTTTGTGTCCGAGTTAAACACTTAACCTGTTATACTTATATTACTGTAAGCTACGTCCCTCCGCAATCTGATCTACAGATATACTGCAAACATTCATCAGCTATAAGGTCAGTGTCTTCTTTAGTTAATAGTTCTGACTTGGTCATAGTGTTAGGCGATTTCAAAGTGTCATGTGTAACCTGGAATATAATTGACCGTTTATTTGTTCCCTGTTCATCTAGAGACATCTTCGATGAGTTTTTAAACGACCTTGCGGATATGGGGCTTTATCAAGTAAATAGTGTTTTAAATAAGTTTGGTAAATGCTTGGATTCCGTATATGTTAGTGACGTTTCTAAACTCCCTTTGGTTCGATGTGACCCATTGGTATTGCCCGAGGACGTGTATCACCCACCATTGGAGATTACTGCTGAAACATCCCAACAACTAGAACATGTTGTTTCCAATCAAAACGATTTGTCTTCTGTTCGCTTTTTATTTAGAAAAACCGACCTCGAAATGACGAAAGACAAGGTATCCAACATAATTTGACCTCAATATAACGGAGATGTTGAAGAAAGCGTACTTCATTTCACTAATATGTTACACGGCATTTTTCATACTTGCGTTCCTCAAACTTCTCGCCGAGAGAATTGAACTACTGAAAAAATAAAAAAAGCGCTGGTTTAAGCGATATAAGAAATCTGGCTTGTCAAGTGACTATGGTGTTTATTCTATTTGACGTCACAAATATAATTCTCTGAGCAAGATATGCTACAAGAACTACTTAGAAAAGCTAAAGTTTCATCTTTCTTCCAACCCGAAGTCGTTCTAGGGTTTTGTTAACTCCAAACGTAAGACTACTGGTTTTCCTTCTGTCATGAAATTTGACAACATGATTTCAAGTGATGACGTCATAATTGCTGATATTTTTGCTGATTTCTTTAAATCAAACTACTGCGAGTCGGCTTCACGACAACCCAGACCTCCCACCTGGGTTACCAATGCTTGACTGTGTACGAGTTCCGTTAATATCTGCTACATATGCATTTTTAAAGCTAGAAAACCTGAAGACTTCTTATTATAGTGGTTATGATAAGATTCACACTGTTGTTCTGAAAAGTTGCGCTGAATTTCTTTATCAGCCCTTAACTAATATATTTAGCGCCTCTCTAAAACATGGAATATTTCCTAGTTCCTGGAAAGAATCTTTTATAATACCACTGTACAAAAGTGGCAGTAAATCTTGCGTAGCAAACTACAGAGGAATTGCAAAACTTAGTGACATACCGCATAAACTTTTCGAGTGCATTGTTACAAAACAATTAGCTCACTCACTATATCCAATAATTCACCCGTCTCAGCATGGGTTCTGCTGAGGTAAATCAACTGAATCAAATTTACTTGAATTCACAACGCAAGTCTCTAGAAACTTTAGAAATAACCTTCAAACAGATGTAATTTACACAGACTTTAACAAGGCTTTTGATAAAGTTTCTCATACAAACTTGACTGTATGGGGTTCTCATCGACGTTTCTAGGATGGATCTCCACTTACTTAACAGGGAGGAAGCAAAAAGTGATATTTAAAGACGCCTCATCGCAATTCATCAAAGTTGCATCTGGCGTACCTCAAGGACGCCATCTTGGGCCGCTATTGTTTTTATTATTTATCAATGATCTTCCAAGTATGTTAAATCGCTCCGAGATTTTAATGTACGCCGATGATGTAAAGTTCTTTAGACCCACTCAAAGCCCTGGAGACAGACTACTTCTTCAGAACGATTTGGATAGCTTAGTTCAATGGTGCAAGGCCAATGAAATGGCCCTCAACCTAAACAAATGCAAATTCATGAGTTTTACTAGAAAATCATATCAGGTACATAATTATTCGATAGGTGACTACCAGCTTGAGCAAGTTACTAGCTTCATCGATCTCGGTGTTACAATGGACCCCAAACTAGACTTCAAATATTATATTGAAACTTGTGTGACTCGATCTAGAGGTGTGTTAGCTTTCATTGAACGGTGGTCAAAATAATTTATGGACCCTTACGTCACAAAAGCACTCTTTACTGCCATAGTTCGACCGATACTAGAATACGCGTCAATTGTTTGAAACCCTTTGTCAGATTTATCGTGACAAGCTGGAATCGGTTCAAAAAGAGTCACTTATCGTGGGATCCAACAAGAAATCTTCCATCTTATAATAGCTGGTTGAAGTTTATTATCCTTCCTTCCCTTGAGAGCCGAAGGTAATTGTTGGGTGTATTGTTCATGGTGAAGTTATTGGGAGGGATTGTGAATAGCCCATTTTTAATTAGTGAGATAAAGATTAGTGTCCCTATGAGGCCATCAAGGCATTTTCAACCACTCTTCCTGAGTACATGCAGATCTAATTTTGAAATGCACGAAGCTTTTCGTTGTTTGTGTCTGGATTTCAACAAGCACTAGGTACATCAATTTCGATATTTCAGACTCGCCTTTCTTAATAAAGTAAAGTATACTATTAAACTTAAATTACAAAATGCTTATCTAATGCAATCACGGGCAAATCAGAGCATATAAAAGTGTGATAAGATCATACGCCTAATAAATATATTACAAAAACGTACTGGTCACTGCGTCATCTACAACAAACATTACATCTCACGAGGGCCCCCTACTATGCAAACAGCTCCCTCATGAGCATTTCGCGTTGGCTCCTTTATGAGCGCTTCACGTCGGCTCCCTAATGGGCACATATCTCCTTTCTGAGCAATTCTCGTCCTACAGAAATCCTCACGACGGCTGCCTGCATGGGCATACGTATAAGAATTGATGCACAACAATCTATCCTACTTATAAATTTGTAGAATAAATATGTTATTTATGTCGCTTATACTACATATTTTAAGTAAATTGAACATTTTAATCTGTATATATTTTAAATTGTAGACTAATAAATAAATAAATAAAGAAATAAACGGCAGCTGCTAATGGGGGTCTCGAAGTTATCACCCAGCATGGATTCAGTGATAAACCTGGAATGATTTAACATCAATTGATGATGCGTAGATATGATATTGCAACGAAGGAAAGCTCAAAGACTTCGTTGGCTGGGTCATGGTTAGAAGAAAAACCGGTCGCCACTCATATTTTGTAGCGGAGATTTGAGGACCTTATTGGGGTGGGAGTAGTGTGGACTAAGACTTCATCTCCCTTGGTGCTCCCCATTGGCGTCATTTATCGCTAAATAGGATAACTGGCGTGACGGAATACCAAAAAAATGGTTGAACGCTAAATTGTGATAATAAATAATGAAGTCTTAAATGATAACTATTAAATTTCATTAACGGCACAAGATTCATCTGATACAACAAATTTTCGACAACAACAAATTATCCCTTACAACTCTATTTCCTAGTTTTTGTCAGCCACAGGTCGAAAGTTTTAGCTTTCCTACGAAGTTTTGAAAGTATTAGTTTTCGTAAAAAACTTTGAAAGTGTTAGTTTTCGAGTGGAATATCAATGTGATAAAACAAAAAGTGTTTAATGTTTAGTAAGAAATGATACAAAAAAGTTTGAAATGGCACTGAGTTCCTTAAGTTCTCTGTAGTTTGTTACACAAGGTTTACTCCCATTTTTATACAGTGCAATAATAAATTACTTTTTTGAGCTTCAATATGTAGACAAACTTAGGAGCAAGCAAACAATGTTACTATGATGTGAGCAAAGTTTGACAAGAAAGCTGATATTAAAAGTGGTTAGCTATGCTACTATCCCACGACTCTAATATTTCAGTTTAAAAACTGTGAGTGGCTTAAAAACTTTAAAAAATTTAAAGTACCTCACGCGGATCAACTTTATAATTATTCCGATAAGAATAAAACATTAAATAGATCTCAATAGGATGCAGATTAAGCTCAAATATGATATTTTAACAATATCACCAGCTTAAGCTGAACTGCAGAGATAATGGGAGACAGTCACGTAAAGCGAAGGTTTTGAGCAACAGGTTGAAGGGTGAACTATCTCATCAAAAGATGCGAGGAAACAGAATTAGAACTAGTGGGTGCTTTTAAATGGCACTTTTGACATTGCGGTATCCTACGAATTTGCAATTTCTGCTCATTGTAGACCTTTGGAACAAGTACCGTTTTTAAATCGATAGTTATACGTTAGTTCGGAACTAGTCTGATTAGCAGCAGTCCAATTTTATTTTAAAAATTTCGAAGACTTCTTTTATCCACAGGTCCTTAATATTTTTGTGCCTCTTGCAAATGTTTACGCTGGTAATGTTAATATTTTAATATCAAAGTTCAGCAAGATTATTTCTTTGTTTAAAGAGACATTTATCGTTTCTTCTGGTCCATTTTCTAGGTCATTGAGTAGTTGCTAAGAAATCGATCGTAAGTTTCTAGAACTAAATGGACTTTTAAATCGGAATATTTTTTTTCACGATCCCTGGGCTATCTAGCGAAAACTTATGCTGATGTTACATTGTCGTGGGGTTCGGAAGTATTTTATTAGTTACAATAATCTAGCTCACCGGGAAGTTACTCAAATTGGACTTTCTAAACATCTCTACATATCGCAATCCCTGTCCCATCTAGAAATCTCCCTTACCCAAAGATCGCAAGATTCCACATGTTGTAAATGGACTTTCTAAATATATCTACATATCTCGATCCCTCTCTAATCTAAAAAGCTCTCTTATCCAAAATATTACAACCTAATAGAGCCCAAAGCTTTGTTTAAAGTTTCAAATCTCATGGTTATGGGCAAGTTTTTGAAAGCTCGAGAGAAAAAACTCCAAGTCAAGACGATTTTTTTTAAATTTTAAGATAAGTGGACCTTCTAGCGAAATTTTTTTCGTCATATTGCATGTCAAGGAGTTCAGAAGAGTATTCTTAATTTCAAGAATAGAGCTCTGGGGGAAGTTACTCAAATAGCGGTTGCAAGATGCTACATGTTGTTAAAGGACTTTCCAAACATCTCTTATTATCTCGATACCTGTCCTACCTAGAAAACCCTATTATCCGGAGTATTACAATGTAATAAAGTCCGAAGATATGTTCAAAGTTGGAAGTCACTGGGTTATCTGTAAGTTCCTTGAAACTCGAAACTTTTCAAGCTCGGGCGATTTTTTGAACATTCGCGATCTCTGGACCACCTCTCTAAAATTTGTTTCCGTCATGTTGTGATGTCAAGGGGTTCTGAAGTAAGCGCCTAGTTTCAAGAATCCAGCTCTACTGGAAGTTACTCAAATAACAGGCCCAATGTTCCACATGTTGTTAATGGGCTTTATAGATATATCGATCTCTGTAGCTTATAGGGAACTTTTTTATTCCAAACATTAAACCCAAATAGAGCCCAGAGCTTCGTTCAAAGTTTCAGGTCTCAGGATTGTCGCGAAGTTCCTGAAAGCTCGAAAAAAAAATGTCGATGCTCGGACGATTTTTTTTTAATTTTCACGATTGCTGGACCACCTAGCGAAAATTTGTTTTCGGAGTATGCTCTTAGTTTCTCAAATAGCAGTCGCAAGATATAAAACTTTGTAAATGTTCTTTCTAAATATCTCGATCACTGTCCCATCTAGAAAACTCTTTTATTCTTAATAATACAACGTAATAAAGCACAAAAGTTTCAGGTTACTGCAATATCGAGAAGTTCCTTAAAATTCGAAATAAAATTATTCAATTTCGGAAGTTTTTTACAATTGTCCCTGGCCACCTAACAAAGGTTTTCTAACACTCAAACTGAATTTGTTTTGTTTTTTTTTTTACAAGGTATTCGATAATACCTTAAGTTGTTAATAATAATATGAATAGATTTCGGATATTCTGTAGATAATGAATATGTGAGTTAAAGGAAACCTTGTGTTCCTAGATGAATCTTTCCAAAAACAACATATTCAAAGTTAGAAATCTTGTTGTGATATTCTTGCAGACTGATAACGCAGGGTCGCAGGGAATTTTTAAATGAACCGCAATTATCATTCTCATCGAAAAAGTTCGTTTCCAAAGCCGTGTTTTTCAACCATAAATTACCGCGAGAAAGAGAGGCCCGCGAGTCATATGAGAAGAATGTTTGAAAAAAACAGTATACATACATTTTCCACAGCTGTTCTGCAGATACACAATATCCACAAACAAAAGGTGTTCAAGAAAATTATAATATATGTATGTACTTAAAATGAATTGCATCACGATATCCCGCATATTTTTGATAAAACAGCCAACATGTTAAATCTTCTTCTTTAGGTTAATGGCTTAACATAAATTTTGTGTACAGAGGTTAATGACGAGCTTTAAGCAGATTTTGATAGCGTAATACTAATTTCACACAGACGGCTTATTGAATAATAAAGGCAATTTTCTACATTAAGACGCTTATTGAGCTCAATCTTCCCTACAAAATTCGAATCTATTATTTCATTAGTAGCTAATCGAATGCCTAATGAAGTCAAAAGCACAATGCAACTCTGTTGGCAGCGTTCCGCTTCCGTTTCCGCTTCTTAGTTTTCAAAGCAAATGTCATTGTCTGCATGGCGGAACGATACAAGGTGGCCGCATCGAACAGCTGATTATAACCTTTTTTATTTGATTTGATACATCAACTACCGGCGCAGTACGATTTTGACATTTGTCCATCGAATTTACAAGTACATGGAATTTTTTTTTTTTGTAGGTATGTCACCATGCTCCCACCTTGTATCGTTCCGCCATGATTGTCTGTCTCATCCTTCATACTAATCGAGCAGTTACTTCTGTGTGAAAGCAAAAAATTTACGATTTCATTAGCAGGTGAAATGAGATCATTAAGTTTCTGTGTGAAAACAGTATAACAATTAAAAGCTCAAAGACTTTGTTGGCTATGTCATCGCTTGCGAATGGATGAGGACGCTCGTGACATCTGCTTTTTGCTGTTGAGGAAGGGGACCTGCATTAATTTGCTAGAGACAGGTAAGGTAAGACTTGATCTGCATTGGTGCTCGAGAAGGCAAAATCGCCTGGACAGCTAAGGGCTAAATTATTAATGAGGCCTTAAATGATAATTAGTCAATTTCATAATCAGCTTTTTCAATAAATTTTATAAATCTAAAGTTAATTTGAAACTCTAGACCCTGTAAATAAGCAGAAAAATATAAATAAATTGCTAATTTACGTCAGTCTCAAAGTAAAATTGCTAGTTTTCGTCAGCGACAAAGTGAAATTGTTAGCTTTCGTCAGCCATAAGCCGAAATATTGAAAGTGTTAGTTTTCGTACGTCGAAATGTGAACGCATTCAAAAATGTAAGTATATATGTACATACGTTATTGCGAGTTTTTGGTAGTACTGCTAGTTACTACACCAACTCCAGAACGTTCATTTCCATTGAATATCCATAACCGCATTGATTTGAATGAATACAAAACCCGGAAAAAATTTTTTCGAAAGCCTCAAAAATTTAAAAACGATTAAGTATGTGATGAATTGTTTTGGAAAACAATTTAAATTGTTTTAAAATCATAAATACATACATTTTGTAAATATGAAATAAAATAACCGATATAAATTTCTTTCAAATCATAAAACTTTTTTTAATTTTCGAATTGAATTGTACTTGTCAAGTTGCAAGGATTACTGCGTATGGAAAAATGACGGTGAATAATATGAAATTTCGAACTCCAAAGAGGGTGGAGTGTTCGTACATAAACCTTCCCCGTAGATCCGCCCCTAGTTGCAATTGATATTTATGTACATAGCATTAAATTCGGTGATAATTCGTGACTTTTAAATATCACAAACTCTCAAAATGGAAAAACTAGCAAGCTTCTATAAAATATTTCTTAATAAAATGTTTGGTGTTATTTTACATTTAAACAGCGACAGATATATCGCGACAGATGTACGTGAGCAGACAAATTCCTTCATCTTTTCGTCTTTTATATTTAGTATAAAAATTTTGGAACTACATACCTGTTTCTTTCTATTTAAATTTGTTTCACATTTAATTTGTTTGTTGCGCACATTAGCAGATTTATAATTAATTTTTTTAGATATAGGTTCATATTGCATACCAAAATTCAAAACCCGCTGGAGACTGTTAAATTGTTTGATTTTCTGTCGCGATTGATGATTCGTAAGAAAGTTTAAGGATGATTTAATATGTAAAAATATGGTAACACTGTTGACTAGGCAGAACAACGCTAAGCGACTAGTTGCAGACTAGCATATTCGTTGTTTTTTTTAAGCCCGTCATATATCGCCATAGAACTTAACTACCGTTTGGCACAATCTCTGCATGATAAATGACAAAAGCACACATAGTATGTGTATATGTGTATATATATGTACAAATGTTATTGCTTCTCTTCACCACCAGTTTGTTTCTTGATTCAGTTTAGAGTGTTCGGTTTCCACGAATTTAATTTTTTATTTGTTTAATATCCGATGGGCATATTTATGTATGTACGTATTATTTTTCGCACAAATAAAGCGCTGTGTTGTTCAAGTGAACGAACGAAGGGTGAAATGGTATTTGAGCAAATAACGTTTTATGCAAGAATATATGCACATACTTCAACACGAATACTTATATGATATATGTAGTACACATTAGGGATGAATATTGGGCAAAAAGAAATTAATAATCCATCGATATCGGTTATCGTGAACACAAAATATCGATATACCACTAAAATTGACTAAAAGAACAATTAAAATATAAAACGCAAAAGTTTGAAAACTATAAAAAGAAGAAGTGTGTAATAAGGATATCGGTTAGATATACATACATATGTACTTATGAAAGTGTATATTAGTTCGGAAGATTTTAAGTCCCGAATTAAGTAAAATGAACAAAACTAGCAAAAACACTAAAACAAAACAAAAAAAAAAGCGGAAATTTGGGAACTGAATTTTCACTTGCTATTCAAATTCATTGGCGGCCACCGTGGTGTGATGGTAGCGTGCTCCGCCTACCACACCGGATGCCCTGGGTTCAAACCCCGGGCAAAGCAACATCAAAAATTTTAGAAATAAGGTTTTTCAATTAGAAGAAAATTTTTATAAACGGGGTCGCCCCTCGGCAGTGTTTGGCAAGCGCTTCGGGTGTATTTCTGCCATGAAAAGCTCTCAGTGAAAACTCATCTGCCTTGCAGATGCCGTTCGGAGTCGGCATAAAAAAATCATGTAGGTCCCGTCCGGCCAATTTGTAGGGAAAATCAAGAGGAGCACGACGCAAATTGGAAGAGAAGCTCGGCCTTAGATCTCTTCGGAGGTTATCGCGCCTTACATTTATTTTTTTTTATTCAAATTCATATAATTGATTAGAATCCATGACATTGGGCTTGTATCTACTAATACCCATACATCAGTCAGCGGACAAAAAGGGCGGTAAGGTTTAATTCAAATTTGTAAATACATGCATTTTTGAAAAAAAAAAAAAAATTTAAATCGTTAGGCACAAAAATAAGTTTTGAAGTTGCGAAGTGCTTTTATACATTTATTTATATATGTTCATATGTAATCATATATTCAATATGTATATACAAATCTCGTGTCACAATGTGAGTGCAAGGTGTTCTCCAAACCTATTCAACCAATTGAATAAGATATTTGGTGCATGCCAGTAGCGGAGTACTCAGCTTGAGCCCGGAGCCTATATTTTGGCATTGCAAAGGTGGCATTGAAAGTCACAATAACTATCGTATAAGCGTCGAGTGATAAACGAGGTCAAAGCCGGTAAAAATTTAGTTTTTCGCAAAAATCTCGTTTCACATGATTTGATCGCGATATTCAGTTCGTGCGAAGTTGAACATGAAAAGGACTAAAGCATTTCTGAGTTACAGCGATATATAAAGCGAGTTCGCTAAAATTTGGTATTTGGACTAACACTGAGCTTGCCAACCAAAGCTTCCTAACTCAAGTTCCGAGGTAAAATCCTAATGTGGCTGCAATATAGAATATGAAATGTATGCTTAAGATCATCTTGAATTAGTTCACAAGATTCATAAAAATACAAGTAAATTTGTTCTGACACTTGTATTACGTACTACAAAACATGTACGACTTGTGAGACGGGCCCCAGTTGTTAATTCTATATAAGTTTTTATAACAAAAGTATTCAGAGAACTCATCGAAAAAGACATCTCGGATAAAATTTGTAATTAAATGTTTGTTGTCAGAAATACATTAACAATTATTCTAGGATATCAATTTTATAATTTTTTTTCTGGTTTTATCAAAAGCAAAGCAGTTGGTTGAAATTTCGCACGAAAACTAACACTTTCGACCTATAGTTGACGTAAACTAGAAATTTCGATTTGTGGATGACGAATAATAGCGATTTATTTTTCGTTTTCTGCTTATTTACATGGTTATGTGCACCAAGGGAGATGAAGTCTTAACCCTCCTGTCTCTAAAAAATCAACGGAGGTCGCCTTCCTCTGCTGCAAAATACGAATGTCACCAGAATTTCTTCATCCATTCGCATACCATGAGCTAACCGTAACCGCGTGAACGCAGCAGGGGAAGTTCACATTAAATATGGCTTAGATCCCAATCAGCTTTGGTCAAGTACTGGGGGACAGTTTCCAAGAAAATTATGTTGAGCGCGCATGGATGGGCATTTGGAATTTTTTAAGCTTTTTTCTCAACAGTTAATGTAAGCACTTCAACTATAATTTTGTTTTGGGTTTTGGGATATACACTGAAAATGATACATTGACAGTTATGCAACAACTCACGAAACGCCCATCTTTTATTTATTTTTTTCGCTAAGCAGGTATTATGTTAACGATTCTTGTTAGTACCACAAGAAAATTTTACATGTTGGCTGCTATATCAAAAATATGTTGGGATATCGTGATGCAATTCATTTTATATGAAAACCCTCTTGAACACCTTTTGTTTGATGTCAATATTGTATAAACATATCGCAGGGTCCTTCTTTGTCCATATTGTGCAACTGCAGCATCAACTGCTGAAAATGTATTCCGTATTTTTAAAGATTGGTCTCATAGGACTCGTGGGTCTCTCTGTCTCGCGGTCATTTGTGGTTTAGAAACAGAGTTTTGAAAACAAACTTTTTCAATGAGAATTATATTTGTGATTCATTTAAAAGTTCGATCCATCGTTATCAGTGTGCAAAGATGTCAAAGCCAGATTTTTAACTTTGAATGTGTTGTTTTTGTAAAGCTTGAGCTAGGAACACAAGATTTTATTTAACTCACATATTTGTTATCTACGGAATATCCGACATCTATTTATAATATTATTAACAACTTAAGGCATTACATGGGGTTCGGTAAAAAAAACCAATTCGATTTGAGTATTTTCGTCATCCTGAAGACGAATGAGCTAGTTTTCGTCAGTCATTAAACCAAATACATAGCTACTTTTCGTCCGCTATGAAGTGAAATTGCTACTTTTCGTCAGCCATAAAACAAAAATGTTTCTGTTCTTCAGACAAAAATTGAAATAGCCGATTGGCTTGAGTTTTGTTTAGCTTGCAGTGCACCCTTACGTCGTTAAGATGTTAACATTGGAGCCGTGACTATTAATTTACGCTGAGAGGGGCGGATGAGCGCTTATATCCGCGGACGCCGTTGGGCCTAAACAGCGAGGATCCACGATAGTTTTATTGAAATTGAGGAGATGACAAGTGGTTGGGGCTACTCCAGAATATCAAGTTCAGCTCAACCATTCTTTGGAGTAGACACACTGACCGTCTTAGGGATATTTTTTTTCAGCAGACGTAGCAGACGCAGTTCCTTGGACCAGCATTAGGCTCGATATCTCCACCGAGCAACAACATGGCGGGCGTCTGACTCATCGCTTGTAGCGATATCAGCTTCTTGTGCTTCTATTCTCCCTTCTTCTTCTTCACTTAGCGTCGAGTCAACCGAAAAAATCGGCAGCCTCAACCGAAAAAACGTTTAAGTTAGCATTGCTCATTTATTCACCAGTATATACGTCAGCCTATTTGTTTCGTCACTTCAACTTTCATCTAAATAAGTGACTTGTTATAAAATTCAACATACTACTTCTTCTAACCGTGAATAATACACCTATTACGCCTACTTTTAGCAGGATTATTAATTCAAAATATAATTTTATCAATACTCGGAATATTTCCATAACTTCAAAAGATAAACTGCTAAAACTTTATATGAGCAACTTCGTAAGGTTGAATTAAAACGCTTGTGGCACCGCCTACAAAGGCAGCTTGAATCTTTTGAAAATGCTTCCATAGACTTGAACCATGGAATTTCCCTAGACAGGAATCACAAAATAAAGGGGGTTACATTGAAATTATTGGACATCCACGTCGATGGTATTACGCTACCGACTGTTTTACACCCAAAACTCCTGGGTGTGATGTTCGATCAGGATCTTCATTTTGGCGAGCATGCAACCGCAATTGTACCTCAAATCCAGAGCGGTAATAAAGTCCTCAAATCTCTTGTCGGCAGCACTTGGGGTAAAGACAAAGATACGCTCATTACCACTTACAATACAATTGGCCTGCGGCTTGGATGCTCCGCATCCCTGATATGGTCGCCAAGCCTTAAGGTTACTCACTGGAATCAAGAACAAGCCTCTAAAACTGCTCCCAGAACCGCTACGGGCTGTCATCTTATGTCCCCAGAACACCAACTACACAGTGATTCGAGAGTACTCCCCATTAGGGAGAGAAATTAAATGCTGATCAAACAGTTTTTGTTGAATACCCACAAACTTTGGCATCCCATCGTCGATTTTAAAGCCGCTTTCGACATCACGAAAAGAAGCATCTGCCTATATGCCACTATGTCTGAATTTGGTTTCCCCGCAAAACTTATACGGCTGTGCAAAATGACGTTGAGCAACACCATCAGCTCAGATTTGGGAAGGACCTCTCCGAGCCGTTCGAAACTAAACGAGGTTTCAGACAGGGTGACCCCCTATCGGGCGATTTCTTTAATTTGATGCTGGAGAAAATTATACTAGCTGCAGAGCTTAACCGATCTGGAATAATATTCTATAAAAGCGTGCAATTACTGGCGTATGCTGATGACATTGATATCATCGGCCAAAACACCCGCGCAGTTAGTTCTGCTTACTCCAAACTGGAAAAAGAAGCGGTAAAGATGGGTTTGATGGTGAATGAGGAGCTGTCATCGAGCAAAGAGTCAGCGCATATGCGTCTTGGCAACCACGCTACTGTTGGCAGCCATAATTTTGAAATCGTAAAATACTTGTTTATTTGGGAACCAGCATCAACACTAGCAGCAACATCAGCTCTGAAATACAGCGAAGAATCACTCTTGCCAATGAATGCTACTTTGGACTAGGTAGGCAACTGAAAAGTAAAGCCCTCTATCGGCAAACGAAAATCATACTCTACAAGTCACTTATCGTACCCGTCCTGCTATATGGGGCAGAAGCATAGACCATGACAACAGCAGATGAGGCGGCTCTGGGAGTGTTCGAGACAAAAGGTCTTCGAAAGATGTATGGACCTCTACGCGTTGGCGATGGCGAGTACCGAAGAAGATTTAACGATGAGCTGTACGAGCTATACGCAGACATCAACATAGTCCAGCGAATTAAAACGCAACGGCTGCCCTGGCTAGGCCATGTTATGCGAATGAAAGATGACGCTCCCGCCAAGAAAGTGTTTCTATCGGAACCCGCCTATGGAAGCAGAGATAGAGGGCGTCCCCCACTCCGTTGGAAGGACCAGGTGGAAAACGATTTAAACTCCCTTGGTGTGGCCAATTGGCGCCGGTTGGAAGAGAGACGGCCTGGGGCGCCTTGTTGGACGGTCACAACCGTTCAAAGAGTTAAGCGCCAATTAAGTAAGTAAGTAAGTTTGGCATCCCAACAGACATCTAATTGAATAGGCCCCTCCTCCCAGGGGCTTAAGAAGTTATCTGCACAGCATTATGGAAATATGGCACCTGAAAGACATCCACATAAAGAAAAAACACAAACAGGTCTTCAGTGATATCCACAAAAAGGCGTCGGACCTCTATGCCAGCAATTCTAGGAAAATAAATTTGTATACATACACTGCGTTTCACTTGAATAGCACACCGTACACATTTAATATCCCCCCCCCCCCCATTATCTGTGCAGGAAATACAAATAATGGATTGTCTTTAGTCGGCATTTAATAAAAAATAAAAAACATTTCGATAAATTTAACGATTTTTAAATACAACTTAAAACAGAAAAATACTCAAAAAATAAGGAATAAATTCTGTTTCACTAGAATAGCACATTTTTTAATAAATGTGGATTAGAAAAAAATTTAAATTTATATATATGTAGTTTCTAATAATGGATAACCTCGTACATCCTATTAGGCATTGACTCGTACAAATTTTTCAAATAATTGAGAGAAATTGAATTCCACTCTGGTTGAATGGCCTCAATAAGTTCGGCTTTTGTTGAAAATTGTTTTCCAGACTCGTAAACTTTTCTGGACAGTCATCCGCAAACATTCTCTATTATATTAAGGACCGACGAGTATGGTGGCCAATCCAAAACTGAGATATTTTTGGGCTCTATCCACGATTTGACCAAACGAGCAGTATGTATTTGGGAGTTGTCGTGTTGGAAAGTCCACGGCAATGAACTAAAAAGATCTTCAATAGATGGAAAGGCCTTTTCTAGAACACACTGATATGTTTTACCGTTCATGGTGGATTTAAAAACTGGAGCTCGTAGGTGCCATAATAGGAAATCGCACCCCATACCATAACTCCGCCGACTCGACTGTGTAATCGATCCAACTGGTGAGTCTCCTTCCTTAAATCGTGAAAATCATAATTATAGCCATCAAGGCCCTCCAAATTAAACTTCTTCTCGTCAGAAAAAACAACGCGCTTCCACTCGTTGCTCCATGTCATGTTATCTTGGCAAAATTTCAACCCTATTTCTTTCCGTGCAGAGTAAAGGGCGAATTAATGGTGACTTATAACATAACGCCATAACCAGATAAAACAGCTGATCGAACCTACCTTATGGAAATCAATGTAATCGATTAATGGTGCCATACCATAACGCTAACATGATTACATTGATTTCCATAAGGTAGGTGTGATCAGCTGTTTTATCTGGTTATGGCGTTATGGTTATAAGTCACCACCGTGGCGGCCACCGTGGTGTGATGGTAGCGTGCTCCGCCTATCACACCGTATGCCCTGGGTTCAACTCCCGGGAAAAGCAACATCAAAATTTTAGAAATAAGGTTTTTCAATTAGAAGAAAATTTTTCTAAGCGGGGTCGCCCCTCGGCAGTGACTGGCAAGCGCTCCGGGTGTATTTCTGCCATGAAAAGCTCTCAGTGGAAACTCATCTGCCTTGCAGATGCCGTTCGGAGTCGGCATAAAACATGTAGGTCCCGTCCGGCCAATTTGTAGGTAAAACAGGAGGAGCACGACGCAAATTGGAAGAGAAGCTCGGCCTTAGATCTCTTCGGAGGTTATCGCGCCTTACATTTATTTTTTTTTATTTTTTAGGTGTGATCAGCTGTTTTATCTGGTTATGGCTTTATGGTTATAAGTCACCATTAATTCTTGCTAACATGGACACCTACTTTAGCCCTAATTTTGTTCACAGAATCATGCGAATTTGAAGCTTCTCGGAAAATAGACCTGCAGATCAAACAGCACACCACTTACACGGCCTTTCATGTTTTTTCCATAGTTCGTCTCGTTTTGAATAAAATTATATATTACCTTTCTGCTTTAGCAATTTTTTGGGATATTTCAGTCACAGAAAGCCTACCATCTCTAAATGTTTTTATTTTTATCTGTTCTTCGTTGGTTAAAGCTTTACCCCGACCCATTGTTATGGTAAATGAAATTAATTTGTTTGAAAGAGTTAAAGAAGTATTTTTTTACTTCGCGGCCTTGCTGTTCACTTGAACATGAAACTGAAACTGCAATGTGCTATTCAAGTGAAACAAAAGGTGCACTGCAAATCTGAACAAATTTAATTCAAAGCAACGAAAACAAATAACGGCATCCAGCAAACCAAATTTTACAAAACCAATAACAATGTTTGTTTGTTTAATGGTGTGTTCAATTTAAACTTAATATTGAAGAATTCAAGAGCCTGACACCGGCTTATAATAATTGAATATTCTGATAATAAACTGAAAAGAAAGAAACATTTACTGGCATATTGCGATGGTGTGTGATTCGCGGTTCGAATCTCGGTGAAACCTTCGATAACATTACGAATGTGGTTCTGCTGCATATGTCGGAAAAGGATTTATCTTAGACGGTCATACTCTTGTCAGTGTGTCTCATGTATAAGATGGTTGCATCGTTCGGGCTATTCTGGGTTAGAACCCAACGTTCGTATCCGCCGAAACTTCTATAAAACTTGTATGGCTCCCTGCTGTTCACGTCCAAGGAGGTCCCGCGGTTCACTCTCAAACGTACCTCCGCCACCTTCTAGCAGCGATGCTGCTCAGCAGTCCACATCAACTGCCCCCTGTTGCTCGCGCCAAACGGCGCCTCCACATAATGCGGCCGCTACAACCCATCACTACAATTTACGTAGCATGGCTAGTAGCAATGCCGAGCACCAGCGTTTACCCACGTCCCTCCCCTCCTTTTGCGAAACTCGTACTCGCGTAAGAAGGAGTCATCAACTCCTTTTCGCCAACACCGTGGGTTCCGTATTCCCGCTCAGAGTGTTTACAATCGCGGCATCGGTCCAATGTAGTTCATGCCTTGGCCTATGCCACCTTCATAGACGCGCTGGGCTTACAAACGGAAATCGTCCGATTGGCACATTCGTTGCGCCTTGCTGCCAAAACACTAGTACTAATTCACAGACACCAGGCACACCAGCAGCAATCGGACTGTACACTCGATAAAGCATATATCCTTCAAGGCGCCTTCATCCATCTCTGAATCTCAGAGTGACGACTGATCCCCCCGACGACGTTGACCTAGAAATAATTAACATTTATATACCTCCAGCCACCTGCTGTCCAAGTGGCTATCGCCCTGATATCAGAACGCTACTCTGCGACGAAAACCGTCTTATCCTCGGCGATTTCAACGCTCAGTCAGCTAGCAGAGCAAATGCAACAGATAATACAACAACAGACAATACGACTTTCTGCACGATAAACGGCGATGCCCCCACCCGAATTGCAGGTAATTGCTACATCTCACCTGACATCTCAATCGTCAGCGCAGGGCTCATAAATTGCGTTGAATGGCAACCAATCCTTACTCTAGCTTCTGATCACCTGCCCATACTCCTTTCAATTGAGCGACCTGCCAATTTTATCACCTCCGAAAAGCGGACATTCATTAATTTAAAAAAACCCAATTGGGAAGATTACACAATCTTTACAAACCGATCTTTTGCTGCTCTTCCCGTTCCGACCGATGTCCGGCACGGCGAGCGTGCGTTCCGCAAGGTCATCGCTTCAACTACTGCACGCTTCATCCCGGCCGGTAGAACGCTTGAAAGCATACCGAATTTCCCGGCCGAAGCCGCAAATTTAGCAAGAGAACGTGACCTTGCGAGACACCGCAACCCTAGAGACCCCCTTATTAGGAGTCTTAATTTGGATATCATGCGGCTGGTAAATGAACATAAAGTACCAAATGGGAGGAGCATCTAAAGAACTGCAACCTCTCTTCGGGTGTTGGTAAATTGTGGTCAACCGGCAAATCCTTGCATAATCTTACCAAACACAAGGACAAAGTCTCGATAACCTTCGGTGACAAAACTTTATCCGATTCGAAGAAATGCACGAGCGACTTTTACCGACAATTTATAATGCATTCTTCTGTAGAAAAGCCAGACGTCGTGCTAACAAACGAGCCTTAAACATAAACACGACGTCCCACCCATTACCATCACCCCCACAGAGGTTGACTCAGCAATCCGCAAGGCCAGGCCTTCCAAGTCGATTGGCCCCGACGGAATAGCCATGTCAATGCTTAAACACCTTGGCGATGAGGGAATAAAATATCTAACACATGTTTTCAACCTGTCACTGGGATCCTTTGTCATTCTCGAAAAATGGAAAATTGCAAGGATAATCCCTCTACTAAAGCCTGGCAAACCTGGCAACGAAGGCGAGTCTTATCGACCGATATCACTCCTTTCGCCAGTAGCGAAGACATTGGAAACCGTTCTCCCTCATTTACGGCAAATCTTCGCCTCGCAACGCACCAACATGGCTTCCGTAAAATGCACAGCACCACCACCGCGCTCAATGCCATTAACACTCAGATTGATTACGGTTTAGATCAGCAAAACCCCATCATAGGACGGTGCTCGCGCACTCGACCTGTCAAAAGCTTTTGACACAGTCAACCACGGCAAGCTACTCCAAGACGTAGAAGGCTCACACCTTCCTGCTTGTTTAAAAAGATAGACCGCCAATTACCTGAGTGGTCGGCAGGCGTCAGTTGAATTTAGGAACGAAATTTCTAAACCTATAAAAATTAAACAGGGTGTCCCACAGGGTGGTGTCGTGTCCCCGAGTCTGTTTAATTTTTACATATCAAAAATCCCTTCCCCACCAGAAGAAGTTACAATAATTTCCTATGCTGACGATTGCACGATTATGGCAACATCACCTGACCCTTCAGTTGATGAATTAGTTTCTAAAATAAACAGCTATCTCCCCGATCTATCCGGTTTTTTTACCTCGCGCAACTTGGCACTATCACCGACAAAATCCACGGCCACCCTGTTCACGACGTGGAAGGAACAGATGTCGCAAATATTGGACGTACGCGTCGATGGTGTCACACTACCGACTGTCAGTCACCCCAAGATCTTAGGGGTAACGTTAGATAATACTCTAACCTTCAAGGCTCATGTCACCGAGATTGTTTGTAAAGTGCAAAGTCGCAACAAAATCCTCAAGTCGCTTGCCGGCAGCACATGGGGAAAAGATAAAGAAACGTTGCTAACCACGTACAAAGCAATTGGCTGGCCGCTGATGAGCTACGCGTCACCAGTTTGGTCGCCTGGTCTTAACAATACACACTGGAAAAGGCTACAGGCCTGCCCAAATACAGCAATCAGAACTGCCTCCAGATGTCTCTTTATGACCCCCGAACACCATTTACATAGTGAGGCCAAAGAGCTCAAAAGAGCACAATGAATTGCTGAACAAACAGTTCTTGTTTAGCTGTCACAAACCAGGATATCCTAGTAAACAACTGCTTGATTCAGCACCGCCTCCACGGTAATTAAGGGAATATCTCCTAAAGCACTATGACGAGATCCGGCACCTGCCAACACTGCCGTTTGATCCAGGCAAGCATAAGCAGGGCCTTGGCCAAATCCATACATAATCGGTAAACGCCTTTGTCAGGACGGGCCCGGTGAACCACGTTATTAATATGCAATATCCCACCCTTGCAGAATAAGAAAGCACACTACCAAGGGAAACACGAGTCAGCCTGGCCCAACTTCGTTCTGGATACTGTAACAGGTTAAACTCTTACTTGTCCAGAATCAACCCAGACATACGTAAGGTATGTCCTGCATGTGATGTGTCCCCACATGACACCAACCATCTTTTCAATTGTAATGTGGAACCTACACCTCTAAGACCCATCTCCCTTTGGTCCGCCCCTGTTGACACGGACAGTTTCCTAGGACTTCCGTTAGAGGATTTTGATGACAATTTGTGAGTGGTCGTACCCATTAAGTGGGGCGAACCACTGTTAATACAACAACAACATAACTAAACGAAAATCCCTGAAGATGATTACGTGGCGGTTTTCGAAATGGTACCATCGCAATATGCCAGTAAATGTTTCTTTCTTTTCAGTTTCTCTTAAACAAACCTAATAATTGAATATTCAGTTATTATAAGCCGGTGTTAAGCTCATAAATTCTTAAATATTAAGAAAAGACAATAAAAATATGACGAAAATAAAACAACAACAACAAGCTCAACAAAGTTAAGAATAGTAGTAGTAGTATTAGTTTATTTATCATTCTGCTTATATCTACACAAATTTTAAATATAATTACAACAAGTAAGGAAGGCTAAGTTCGGGTGTAACCGAACACTACATACTCAGTTGAGAGCTATGGAGACAAAATAAGGGAAAATCACCTCGTAGTAAAATGAGCCTAGGGTAACCCTGGAATGTGTTTGTATGACATGTGTATAAAATAGAAGGTATAAAAGAGGATTTTAAGACGGAGTGGGCCATAGTTCTATAGATGGACGCCATTTAGAGATATCGCCATAACGGTGGACCAGGGCTGACTCTAGAATTTGTTTGTACGACATGGGTATCAAATGACAGTGTTAATGAGTATTTTAAAAGGGAGTGGGCCTAAGTTCTATGGGAGGACGCCTTTTCGTGATATCGCCATAAAGGTGGACCAGGGGTGACTCTAGAATTTTTTTGTACGATATGGGTATCAAATGAAAGGTGTTAATGAGTATTTTAAAAGGGAGTGGGCCTAAGTTATATAGGTGGACGCCTTTTCGAGATATCGCCATAAAGGTGGACCAGGGGTGACTCTAGAATTTTTTTGTACGACATGGGTATCAAATTTTAATTTAATTTATTTATTTACTACGATCTTGAAGATCTATATAATTTAATAAGGTACAAAGTATTTTTAATGTTTACATATTTGTTTCAATTCATTGAATTTCTTTGACTTTAATTATATAATAATCTATAAAATTATTTGCTAAAAAAATGTATCTACTTCACAGGTAGCGCTTTACAGTAGCTGTATAATAACTTTCTAAATTTTTTGGTATTAGTACAGTTTTTAATATCAGTTGGCAGATCATTATATTCTCTAATTCCTTCGTAGTATATACTTCTTTTGTCGAATTCGGATCTCACTACCGGCAAGTAAAAGTTGTTATTGTGTCTTGTTTGATAGCTATGGACCTCTCTGTTTAGTCTGACACGTTCACTTAGGTAATTCGGCAGGTTTCCTTACTTTATGTTGTGTATAAACTTCAATGTGTAGTAAGTGATGTTCTGTTTTACACTAACCCAGTTTAAGCTGTCTAGTAAATCTTTAATTGGGGTATCATGCCGTTTTCTTAATATGAAACGCATAATTTTGTTTTGCTTAATTTGTAGCCTGGATTTTTGCGAATCAGCTATTGCGAATAGGATTTTAGGACAGTAAATGAAATGCGGCTCGATAATGAATCTATAGACCAGTATTTTGTATTGCATACTAATATGCCTGCATGATCGAAACATGAACCCTATTTTTTTGGAAATTTTCCCTTCGATGTATTTTAGATGTTCATCAAATTTTAATTTGTCATCTATAATTATTCCCAGGAATTTTATTCGGTTTACTCTTTCTATAGGGGTATTTGCTATTTTAGCGACACATCATCTTGAGTCAATCTAGACCCCATTATCATCCATTTTGTCTTTTCTATGTTTATTTTAAGCATATTTTGGCACAACCACTTATATATTGCCTGTAGGTCCGATTGTATTTTTGAGGCTGCCTCATCAATTGTGTTACCGCTTATAGCCAAAAGTGCATCATCAGCGAATAATCTTATTTTGCAGTATTTGATACAGTTTTTAATATCATCCTATTTCAATGTCCACTTCGGGGGAAATCTTACTTCTTATTACAGTTTTCTGGGTAACTTTTGAACCAGTTAAGCGCTATGTTTCTAATGCCAATTTTATACAGTTTTTTTATAAGAATATCTCTGTCTACTGTTTCTAATGCTCTTTTTAGGTCGAGGAAAACTGAGATTGTAAATTGTTTCTTCGCTCTACTTTCTTTCCATTCTGCAATTACCAGGTTAAGTGCAGTTTCACACGAGTGTTTTGATCTAAACCCCGACTGCTCATTTATAATAATTTCGTATTTATTTAAGCAATCCAGCAATTGGTTCTTAACTACAGTTTCTATTATTTTCTCATCGCTAGGTAAGGTATTTATAGGTCGTATCTCCTCTGGTTTAATTGTTCCCTTTACTTTTTCCACAGGTACAATTACTTAGGTCTTCCAGCAATCTGGAAATACACCAAATTGGAAACTTTCATTAGGTCTCATAATTTCTTCAACATCTATTTCCTTCAGTTTAAACAAACTTCTGCTTATCTCCATTTGGTTTCCACCCGCTTCGAAGATTTCAATGCTATCTCTGATCCTGATTATGCTCTCATTAAAGTAACGGTTTACTTCAGTTGCTATTTCATAATCATCTTCAATAAGAGCACCATTAACAGAAATTTTTTGAATTTGTGCTACCTCACTACTCAGATTTATGGCGTCTTTTAGACATTTCCACATTAACTTTTGGTTATTAGTATTTCTTGAGATTTTGTTTTCCATATATGTTTTCTTTTTTATTTTAACTGTTTTTCTGTAATATCGTTTTATTGTAATATAGTTATCCCAATTATTGGTTCTCTCTGCTATTTTAAATTGTTCATATTTCAGCTTATTCAACTCTGCTAGTTCATGGTCGTACCATTTATTAATCAATTTAACTTGAACTCGTTTTTTATATGTTAAAGTGGCCATTACGTCATTAAGGATACTGTTTATTCTTTGGACCTTTAGGCTAACTTCGCAGCTGTTTAGTTCAGCTAAATTGTAATTTCTAAGGAGATTTACTAAGTGGTCTTTTGCATAGTTATTCCAGCACACGCGGTTTTCATAGATTCTCATTTGGTACTTCTTTTGAATTGGTAGTTTGAATGAAATAGTTTCATGATCCGATATTTTATGCGAATCCAAATTCGATACTTCAACTTCAGTTTTGTTACTAAAGAGTAGATCTATTCTCGTTTGCGTTGTTTCTGTTATTCTTGTATTAAAATTAATTAATTGATACATTGCTATTGATTCGAATGTCCTAATTAGCTGTCTCGAGTATGTTGTGTGTGTATTGACATTTATATTAAAGTCGCCAATAACGATATTGTTGCCGCTTTCAGAAAAGCAATCTTTCATCATCTCATTAATATGTCTTATGAATTCGGCATCACTGGTGTTTGGTGAGTGATATAACGCACAAACCCTCCACTTAGTTATACATCGTATTGTTTCAAACACAATACACCATATATTATTACCTATGCTCCTATTGAATATAACTTTGAAATCAATTTTCTTATGAATAGTTATAGGTTAAGACACCACCGGTGTGACGACTATGCGAGTGGCATCTAATATGATTGAACCCAGCAATCTCCAGTTCCCAGTGATATACATCCTCCGTAGTATGTGTTTCTGCACAAAGTACAATATCTAGATTTTCTTGTGATACTATTTGTGTTAAGATATATACATTTTAGTTTATTTTTGGGTTTCTTGAATTTGTCCTTGTATATTTTTTGTGAGCTTTCTGCATCTTCATTTAGTTGCTAATATCCTAATTTTTGTTTTTTTATCTCTAGTTTATTATTGTAGCATTGACAGTGCTTGTCAAATGTATCATGATTTATGTCTAAAGCTAGGTTTAAGGCGTTAATGAGTATTTTAAACGGGAGTGGGCCTTAGTT
The DNA here is from genome assembly GCF_040869045.1 of Eurosta solidaginis. NCBI lineage: Eukaryota > Metazoa > Arthropoda > Insecta > Diptera > Tephritidae > Eurosta > Eurosta solidaginis. The sequence continues at coordinate 31,251,976 of NC_090324.1, read as the reverse complement.
CTATGGGTGGACGCCTTTTCGAGATATCGCCGTAAACGTGGACCAGGGGTGACTCTAGAATGCGTTTGTACAATATGGGTATCAAACGAAAGGTGTTAATGAGTATTTTAAAAGGGAGTGGGCCTTAGTTCTATGGGTGGACGGCTTTTCGAGATATCGCCATAAAGGTGGACCAGGGATGACTCTAGAATTTGTTTGTACGATATGGGTATCAAATTAAAGGTGTTAATGAGTATTTTAAAAGGGAGTGGGTCTTAGTTTTATAGGTGGACGCCTTTTCGAGATATCGCCATAAAGGTGGACCAGGGGTGACTCTAGAATTTGTTTGTACGATATGGATATCAAATGAAAGGTGTTAATGAGTATTTTAAAAGGGCGTGGGCCTTAGTTCTATAGGTGGACGCCTTTTCGAGATATCGCCATAAAGGTGGACCAGGGGTGACTCTAGAATTTGTTTGTATGATATGGGTATCAAATGAAAAGTGTTAATGAGTATTTTAAAAGGGAGTGGGCCTTAGTTCTATAGGTGGACGCCTTTTCGAGATATCTCCATAAAGGTGGACCAGGGGTGACTCTAGAATTTTTTTGTACGATATGGATATCAAATGAAAGGTGTTAATGAGTATTTTAAAAGGGAGTGGGCCTTAAATCTATAAGTGGACGCCTTTTCGATATATGGACATAAACGTGGACCAGGGGTGACTCTAGAATGCGTTTGTACGATATGGGTATCAAATGAAAGGTGTTAATGAGTATTTTAAAAGGGCGTGGGCCTTAGTTCTATAGGTAGACGCCTTTTCGAGATATCGCCATAAAGGTGGACCAGGGGTGACTCTAGAATTTGTTTGTATGATATGGGTATCAAATGAAAAGTGTTAATGAGTATTTTAAAAGGGAGTGGGCCTTAGTTCTATAGGTGGACGCCTTTTCGAGATATCGCCATAAAGGTGGACCAGGGGTGACTCTATAATGTGTTTGTACGATATGGGTATTAAATTAAAGTTATTAATGAGGGTTTTAAAAGGGAGTGGTGGTAGTTGTAAATGTGAAGGCGTTTTCGAGATATCGACCAAAATGTGGACCAGGGTGACCCAGAACATCATCTGTCGGGTACAGCTAATTTATTTATATATGTAATTCCACGAACAGTTATCCTTCCAAGATTCCAAGGGCTTTTGATTTCGCCCTGCAAAACTTTTTCATTTTCTCCTATTTTTACAATTATATTTTGCGTCAATAGACCAATCCAATTACCGTGTTTCATCCCTTTTTTCGTATTTGGTATATTATTATGGCATTTTTTTTCATTTTTAGTAATTTTCGATATCGAAAAAGTGGGCGTGTTCATAGTCGGATTTCGGCCATTTTTTACACCAATATAAAGTCAGATAAGTACGTGAACTGAGTTTAATAAAGATATATCGATTTTTGCTCAAGTTATCGTGTTAACGGCCGAGCGGAAGGACATACGGTCGACTGTATATAAAAACTGGGCGTGGCTTCAACCGATTTCGCCCTTTTTCACAGAAAACAGTTATCGTCCTAGAATCTAAGCCTCTACTAAATTTCACAAGGATTGGTAATGTTTTCTTCGATATATGGCACTCCCATTTTGAAAATTTCTTTTATTTTTGTATTTTGTTGCACCATATCATTACTGGAGTTAAATGTTGACATAATTTATTTATATACTGTAAAGATATTAACTTTTCTTTTAAAATTTGACTTTAAAACATTTTTTTTTTTAAAAGTTGGCGTGGTCGTTCTCCGATTTTTCTAATTTTTATTAAGCATTCATATAGTAATAAGAGTAACGATCCTGCCAAATTTCATCATGATATCTTCAACGACTGCCAAATTACAGCTTGCAAAACTTCTAAATTACCTTCTTTTAAAAGTGGGCGGTGCCACGCACATTGTCCAAAATTTTACTAGTTTTCTATTCTGCGTCATAAGTTCAACTTACCTACCAAGTTTCATCGCTTTATCCATATTTGGTAATGAATTATCGCACTTTTTCGATTTTTCGAAATTTTCGATATCGAAAAAGTGGGCGTAGTTATAGTCCGATATCGTTCATTTTAAATAGTGATCTGAGATGAGTGCCCAGGAACCTACGTACCAAATTTCATCAAGATACCTCAAAATGTACTCAAGTTATCGTGTTAACGGACGGACGGACGGACGGACATGGCAATTTTTTTCGATACTGATGATTTTGATATATGGAAGTTTATATCTATCTCGATTCCTTTATACCTGTACAACCAACCGTTATCCAATCAAAGTTAATATACTCTGTGAGCTCTGCTCAACTGAGTATAAAAAGGCAAAGTATTAATATAAATTCAAGATATAAGAAAAGTTATGGCATTTTATATGTTATGCAAAACATAGCGTCAAATGCCAATCCTATTTTTGTTAATAATACAGTGGGGTGGACTGTTAAATTAATAGTAAATTTTTACATGAGGTTAATAAATATAACAAAATAACAAAACTTGTAAATTCGTAACAAAATTGTGTACATAAGGTGGGTTGAGTAAAAGTGAATAGTATTCAAAAATAAACAGAAGGAATTAATTAAATTACAACTCTTAAGAAACCAAATTTTTAATTATCTGTGCGAAGCAAAACTTCGATTTCGAAATACGACCTGCTTAGAGGGAAGGATTTCACATATTTTAAAAACGAGCGAAGATTCCTTAAGGTCCGAACTTCTGCTGGTAGTGCATTGAATAGTTTACGAGACACTATTGTATAAAATTTGTTAGTGTGTAGTTCTCCAAGAAGGCACGACGTTATTGTTTATATTTCTCCTCAGATTATATACTTCAGATGCCATGCTTTCCAGATAACCACATCTAACGAAAAAAACTTTTAAAACTTTAAAATAATATAGGTCGCTCACTGGAAGAATCAATAACTTTCTAAAAAGCTACCTTGAGGAGTGCATTCGGTTCACCTTGCATATTCTCCGTATTACACACTTTTGCAATGTTATAAGTGGTTGAATTTTGTTCAGGCTGGCGCCTCCCCAACAGGTGATTCTATATATCAATTTTGAGTGAAATAATGCGTAGTAAACTGTTTTCATAGTTTTACTAGAGCAGTAATTCCTGAGTTGATAGAAGCAGCGTAGTGAATATTGCAAATATTTTTTCAAACGGGAAATGTGCCTAGACCAATTCAACGACTGTCAACGACTACAACCTAGGTATTGAAATTCCTCTACTATGCCAATTACAAAGCAATTGGCGCTACAGGGTGTAAGGGAATTGAAAGTACAAGACTTTAGCTCAGGACATAAATGCTGATTAAGGGTGAAGCGTTCGCAATCTGAAGAATGAGAAGTCATGTTGACATCTGGAGGTTGCCTTGAATTCAGGCTATAAAAAATTCACTTAGTTTTACTGCTGATGACGAGTTTATGTTTTGCAAACCAAGATCTTAATAGAGAGACATCATAATGTATATTAACAATTAAGTCAAAAAAACTACCTGAGCCATATGCTAATGCAAGACCGTCAGCAAACACAGTAAAATTTCATTTAAAGGGTAAGTCAAAAATGGAATTTGTATAAACTAGGAAAAGAATAGGGCCCAGCACGGAACCTTGTGGAACCCCAACTATTATGGATTTAGGATCACTCAGAGTACTTCAATTCTCACCCTTTGCACCCTACCTGTTAGATAAGATTTGAACCAGTCGTGTATAAACCCACGAAAGGCGGCACAGTATAATTTATCCAGCCTTCATAATGTCAACGAAGAGACCCCCGCAGCGTTTTTTGCTATCCAACTCTTTGCAAATGAAATTCGAGGAGCGCATCTTCAATGGAACGGCCCGACCTGAACCCGAACTGCCTTGAGCTAAAGAAATTTTTGCTTTCAAGAAATAGTAGTATACGGTTTTTAGTGATGTCTCGAAAACTTTAGAGATGGATGGCAACAGGGAAATCGGTCTATAATTATTTTTATCCTTCTTGTCACCCTTTTTAAATAGGGGTAAAATTATGGCACATTTCAGCTGGTCAGGGAAGACACCGTTGTAAACACTGGTATTAAAGAGATATTTCAAAATGTCTATTAAATTAAGGGCTGTGTTCTTAAGCAGTTTATTTGATATCCCATCAAAACCATACGAACTGGAATTGTTTAGATTTTTAATAATTGTTAGAATCTCTAACCCTGTGATGGGTTCAAACAAAGAACTATTTCTGGAACTAGATACGTCATTACTCGACAAAATACACTTGCATAGGGTAGGATGATACTGCCCTACTGCTACAAAGAACTCACTAAGTACAGCGGAAACGCCGGACGGATCTGAAATAGTTTTGCCGAACTCGTTTAAACAAATTACTTGCTCATCACTTGCGCAGTTCCTATTGACAACGCTATTAAAAAGTTTCCATTCTTTTTGCGAGTTCCCTTGGCAATCTACAAATCTATTGCGGAAATAGTTATAACGCTGTAAAGAGATATCTTTCCTTAAATCTTTCCATAATTTGCTAAAACGAGAGTGGAGTTCCCGATTGAATGGATGCTTACGACATTTACTGCCTAACTTATTTTTAAGTTTAATTTTTTTAACTAAATTCAGGGTAATCCAGGGTTTCAGTTTGGTTTTTTGTCTTCTCGGGGTACTAGTGTAGCTTGCACATCTTATATGAAATTGCAGTATACCTATAAACAGCGAGTACGCTTTTGATATATCAAGTTCCGTATACACCCTAACCCAATCTTCATGACGAAGCCTGTCATTAAGCAACGCATAATTTATTTTATGTATAGTACCTAGTTTTTTTGATTGTTTATTTCAAGTTTTCTATTTGAATCCCTGTCATGGTATGATCAGTGATTTGAAGGTCCAAATTTAGACCCCTGGAAGTATACATACTAGTAAATCTACAAAAGACATGATCCAAACAGGTTCCCGAAGAAATTCTGGTTGGTTCGTTGAGATAAGAAATAAAACCATGACTGGGCATAAGGATTCGATAGTTTTCGGCTGTTGTATTTGACTGGATTATATCTAGATTTAGGTAACCTAATAAGACTGTATTGCTTGATCTCTCATCATCTAAAAAGTTAGAAAATTCTTCCAGAAAACTCTGACTTGATAGATAAGCAAATAAGAATAAAAAAATTAAGGTGTCTAAGTTCGGGTGTAACCGAACATTATATACTCAGCGTGAGCTTCAATTGCACATTTCATTTCAGATAAATTACTTTTCTACATAACACGTGACACCGCCCGTTTAAAAAAAATGTCTTCCCATTTCCTCTGACAATAAAACTCGATAAGTGAAATATCATTGATTCAAAACTATTTTTTGCTAAGTTATAGCTTATTATTCTAGTCAACGACCCTTTTAAACTCGTTTTATATCTAAGTTGCCGTGGTCTTTAACCAATCCCGTCCATTTTTACTAGAAATATTGGTGCAGTGAAATAACTCCCAATGAAATAAGTCCCAATAAAAATGAAATAACTCCCAACTTTAATAAATGAAATCACTCCCAAAGAAGGAAATGAAATAACTCCCAATATTTGCCAGTTATTTCATAATGAAACCACAAGTCCCAAAAAAAAAAAAATGAAATAACTCCCAAATGAAATAAGTGCCAAATCAAAATTTAAAATGGTATCTTTATACTATATAATCAGTTACAATTAGATTTGAAAAATACAGCTTATAGTTTGGTTAAAATTAAATATTAAAGCTACCAAAAAAATGCAAGAAAACACAGTGAATTGAGCAAAAATGGTGCTACCAGACTTCAAAATATGTATTAATAAAAAACGACTCAATCTATTGTAATCACGCCTTTTTTTATTCCAGATTTTCCATTTTTTCTTATGAAGTAAACGTAATTTATTTTTAAAAATCGCATTTTTTTATGAAATTAACATAATTTATTAAAACTAAAAAATAAAGGAACAAGTCTGCGCTTATAAAAAATAACCCTGGGCTAAGCCATGCCAAGTCCGGGTGTGTGGTATAAACGTGGCTACCGCCACGGTGATGTCCTTCTGCGTAGTACACCCTTCTGCGTAGAAGGACATCACCGTGGCGGTAGCCACGGTTATACCACACAGAAGGGTGTACTACGCAGAAGGACATCACCGTGGCGGTATCCACGTTTATACCACACACCCGGACTTGGAATGGCGTAGACCAGGGTTATTTTTTATAAACGCGGCCGAAGGCCGCTTATGCAGAAAGGTGTTCTACGCAGAATAACTATGCATCGCGCGATTTTTTATTCCAAATTTTCTATTTTTTTGTAAAATAAATAAATAGAGTTGAATGAAAAAGGTCCATTTTCCTCGTTGGTACTATTTAAAAATTTTTCTTTCGTTGGAACAATTTAAAGCATCTTGTACCACCAAGCAAGCAGTGAATTAGATAAAATGGCTGTATGCTTGTGTTCGCGGAGAGTAAACAAATAAATCATTAAATGTTACAATAATACGCAAATTTAAACAAATGAAAATAGTTGATTGTGGTTTTATAAACATTATAAAGTATACTTATGTATAAAATTCTTGTGAAAGCGTTCGTATGTAGATAAAAAGTGATAGTTATACCATGGTAACTTTAACTAGTAATTACTAGTAAATTGTTAATAATAATTAAAAATTACTTAATGATTCTCGTTGGGGAACTCCCTGAGAGCCTATGTTCAAAATTTCAAAGTTCAAACCCCTTTGGTTTACGAATAAAACCAATTAGTCCCTTAATGTATAGCCGACCTATAGAAACTGTTAGAAGAACGTCAAAGTTTGATAAAATTGTATTTTTAAGAAAATGAAATAACTCCCAACAAAAATGAAATAACTCCCAATGCCTGAATTACAAGCAATGAAGTAAGTCCCAATAAAAATGAAATAACTCCCAATCTCAAAAAATTATGAAATAACTCCCAAAGAAATTTTATTGGGGATTATTTCATTTGGGAGTTATTTCCTTATGAAATAATTACCAGCAAAAATTATGAAATAAGTCCCAATGAATCGGGAGCTATTTCATAATGAAATAATTCCCAATTTGTATGGAAAATATGTGGTGGTTATTTCATTTTTTTGTTGGGAGTTATTGCATTTGGGAGTTATTTCACTGCACCGAAATATTTTCTACTATAGGAAAATTTGTGTACCCAATTTTATTACGATCCGTTAATTTTTCTTCGAGTTATGGCCCCGAAACATAGAAAACTGCTTAGTCATAAAAGGGGCGGTGCCAAATCCATTTTCAAAAGTTTTAGAGTTTTCCAATTTAATGCTATAATTCAATTTAAAAAGTAAAATTCTATTGATACAAAGCTCTTTTTCGCTAAAATATAGCTTATTATTTTCGTCTACGACCCTTTTAAAAATCTTTTATATAAAAGTGGGCGTGTTCTTTAACCGATCTCGTCCATTTTTTCTAGAAATATTTCCTGCTATAAGGAAAATTTGTGTACCCAATTTTATTACGATCCGTTAATTTTTCTTCGAGTTATGGCTCCCGAAACATAGAAAATTGCTTAGTCATAAAAGGGGCGGTGCCGCGCCCATTTTTTTAAATTTGAAGTTTTTCCTATTTATTGTTATAAATCTACTTGGGAAATGAAATACCATTGATATAACGCTCTTTTTTGCAAAGATATAGCATATTTTATTCGTCCACGACCCCTTTAAAAATCTTTTATATAAAAAAGGGCGTGGTCCTTAACCGATTTCGTCAATTTTTCTTCAAAGCATTCCTTATAGTAAAGGCAACCTCTCTGCCGAATTTTATTACGATAGGTTTAACCATTTTTGATTTATGATTAATAATATTTGTAAATTTGATTTTGATTGATTTAAACTTGATTGATTGATTTGAATTGATTTTTTTGATTTTAAACAATTTTGCAAATTTTTATCAAGAGTCTCAATATTAGTCCACAAGTCAAATTTCAACTTTATTATTTTTTATTTAATAAATAATCATGTTTTTTGTGTTTTCCAAAATGATATATATATAAAATTGGGCGTGGTTATCATCCGATTTCGCTCATTTTCAACGGACGGACTTGGCTCAATCACATTTTTTTTCGACACTGATGATTTTGATATATGGAAGTCTTTATCTATCTCTACCTCTCTATACCTGTACAACCAACCGTTATCCAATCAAAGTTAATATACTCTGTGTGCAAAGTATAATAAACGAGTGTGCTATTCAAGTGAGACGCAGTGTATATACTTCTATAAGTATTTTAACGAATATTAGCAACACTAAGGGTACTGCCATCTCTAAGCCGATGCTAAGCAGTGACTTGTATGCACATCAATAATTCAATCACTATGTCTACACATATGTACGTATACGCAGCTGAGAAGCAACGCACAACCACATGCATATATCTGAGATACTCCCGAAAGTATGCAATGAGAGAAGCTATAAAATCGTGCAATTGTAGTTACAGCTGAGAAATTTGATAGCTGATGGCCAACTAGTAGATTCTGGAAATGGAAGCGCCTAGAAGATGCGAACGAGAAAATCAGAGAGTATAAAAGGCAACAACAGTCGAGGCGCAATAATTCAGTTTTGATTAAGCACGCAATCTGTCGGGCAATAGCAGAGTTATTTATTGTGAAGTACTTTAATAAAGGCCATTTTGCATTATTAAATATTTGGAGTTATTTATTCAACAGTTTAAGTGATTCGAACTTAGCAGAAGGTTGCACATAAGAGGATTTGCAAGTAAATTCCTTACAGTATTAAAAATATTTATTTATTTAAAGTATTCATTTCAAGAATATTGTTTGAATGAAAATTTTTGATAAATAAAATGAAAATCGAAAATCAAATTTTCTACGAATTTAAGAAAACATTTTTGATACAAAGTTATTTAAAGTTTATACTAGCAACTAACAAAACATATACAATCAAAATTAATTATAATATAACTTTTAACAAATCTTAAATAACATGTTTATAATACAACAGTCAATAAATAATAATAACAAAAACTATTGTTATAAAATTCAATTGATTTACTTATTTTGTCTTAAATATTAAGAGCATCATGTTCAATTGACATCATTCTTATTTTCTCCTAAATCGTACTATGTATCCACTCTATATCGGCATTACCTGTATTTGATGTAAGTAAATGTAACTCAATATTTTCATTTATCATCAACAAACGATTATTTTCGTGTAACAGTGTTCAGTCCTTTCCTAGATTCTTACATCATGGATCTTGGAGAGAGATTCACTAAACATGAAAATATACTAGAAGGATTTTCTGTTCTTTTCAAGCACGATTTGAATGAAATTGAAAAATTAACTGATAAATTCATCAAGACAGTTGATCAGGAATAGGAATTTCTTACTGCGGGGCCACCTGCTGTTTTTGCCGAATTAGAAATGTGGAAAAGATATTTGATTCCTAGAGGTGATATTAAACCTGGAAACTCTTTGGATGCGCTTGATCATTGTC